>NC_137101.1:44043595-44148595 GCF_949357685.1 Gobio gobio | reverse complement strand
TCACTCTGAAATGAGAACTCCTGGCCCGCCTTGTGGACTGAAACTCAGGCTAGGGAATTAAAAAAACAGGCATCCTTGGTTAGAGTGAGGGACAGTAAGTTAGGTAGATATCAGCACACATGCAAATCTGATATAAACAATTAAAAATAATGAAGTCAATGACTGTAAATGAGAGTTAATTCATGGTCACCTTAAATGTCCATTCATTTAAAATAGCCATGTGACGGTATCAAATTTTCATAGTGCGACAATTGCTTAAGCTTTTATACGGCATGATGAAACTTTGGGTCCCTCCTGGGACTGTGCTTGCTTAATCACCCATATCCTAACAGGACTATTTTAGCCATACACCCTGTACGGACATCTCTACCGCATTTTCATCAGTAACCCACATCTGCCGAGATGTAATGTGACTATCAGCTTAATACTGGAATGTTGGATGGGTGCGTATGAGGCTGGGAGAAAAAAAAAAAGAAAAAAAAATTCACAGTATACTCACTACAAAAAACTAGACTACACCACTGCTTAGGACCCAATCACAAGGTCAGGTTTTATGGTTTAAATATGCTGAAGCTAATATACAGCCTTAAAGAGAGAAAAAAAAAAACTAAAAGCATTGATCATATGGACTTCACTGTCAAATTCATTAATGTGTTACTAGTAAATAGTTATGGAGATTATTATAAAATGTTTCAGCAGGTTAGAAAATTATCTGATCTGATTCTGAGTAAAAAGATGATGAGAAATCTAAATGGGTGAAAACTGGTACCATCAAGTTCATAGATTTCAAATTGTTGTTAAAAAACAAACAAACAAAAAAAACACAGTTTACATATTAAATATTAGTGAGATTTAAAGTGTTTAAAGGGTTAGTTGACCCAAAAATGAAAATAATGTCATTTATTCACCCTCATGTTCATCTTCGGAACACATATGAAGATATTTTTGTTGCAATATATAGGCTCAGTGAGGCCTCCATAGGCAGCAATGAAATTTACTCTCTCAGGATCCATTAATGGGTAACACTTTACAATAAGGTTCATTAGTTAACTACATTAGTTAAAGCTACACTGTGTGATATTTTCCCCCATCTAGCGGTGAAAAGGTATATGACCATCCAGTGAATATTAGTTTCTGTTCTTCTCAATTCCGATTTCGTTTTAACTCCTACGGTGGCCGATTTAGTCCAAGATTAACATGGCTTCCAGTTCGACCTCGTCCACATTCGACACGGTGCCATCGAGTGTTAAAACGCGAAAGGCGAAGCTTGAATTTACGGGTATGTCCCTCTTTGGCTAATGTACTTTCAAGATGGAGGGGCAACATGGCGACCCGCATTAGAACCCCTCACCCATATGTATTTTCAATGGCATATTATAAACTTACGAGAATACTTTTTATTACTTGAAAGAAGTAAATATACATTAATGAGCACATATATTTTTGAAAGACCTAAGTGTTTTTAGCTAAGAATAAACTAAAAAAGTTACACAGTGTAGCTTTAACATGAACTATAATGAACTGCACATATAAAGTATTTATTTATCTTTGTTAATGTTAATATCAACATTTACTAATGCACTATTAAAATCTTGTTAACATTAGTTAATGCACTGTGAACTAACATGAACAAACCATGAACAGCTGGATTTGTATTAACTAACGTTAACAAAGATAAACAAACCATGAACAACACCTCTGTTCAGCATTAGTTAATGTTAACTAATGCATTAACTAACATTAACTAATACAACCTTATTGTAAAGTGTTATCCATTAATGTACTAACAACATATTTAAATCAGTTCATGTGAGTACAGTGATTCAATATTAATATTATAAAGCAACAATAATATTTTTGGTGCGCCAAAAAAACGAAATAACGACTTAACGAATGATAACCGATTTCAAAACACTGATTCATTAAGCTTTGGAGTGTATCGAATCAGCGAATCGATTCATGATTCGGATCGCGTGTCAAACCACCAAACTGCTGAAATCACGTGACTGGTGCTCCGAACCGCTGAATCGATACACTGATTCGATATGCTCCAAAGCTTCATGAAGCTTTGTTTTGAACTCGGTTATCACTATACAAGTCGTTATTTTGTTGTTGTTTTTTGTCGCACCAAAAATATTATCGTCGCTTTATAATATTTACATTGAACCACTGTACTCACATGAACTGATTTAAATATGTTTTTAGTACATTAATGGATCTTGAGAGTGTAAATTATATTGATGCCTATGCAGGCCTCACTGAGCCATCAGATTTCAACACAAATATCTTAATTTGTGTTACGGGTGTGGAACGGCATGACCCTCATTAAGATATTTGTGTTGAAATCTGATGGCTCAGTGAGGCCTGCATAGGCATCAATATAATTTAGTAATAAATTAAGTAATAAATTGGAAGTAATAAATTACATTATTTTCATTTTTGGGTGAACTAACCCTTTAACTGTTAAAAGTGTTTAAGCTGTCTGGAAGCTCAATATATCTTTCAGAAAAATGTTTCCTAAGAGATTTCCCGGGCTGAAATGCATTTGTAAGTGTGTCTCTTTCAGAAGATATGTAATGTGTATTGTGAAAAGCGCTATACAAATAAATTTGAATTGAATTGAAGATGATGAATAGATTAGAGTCTGACTGATGATTATATAATAACCGAACACACAGATCAACACTTCAGTCAACTGCTCATTCTGTTCTCATGAAATGTTTCTCTGAGTCTCTTGTTCTTCTAGATCTCTGTTACCTGCAGGAAATGGATGTGATCCTGTGTGTGTGAAAGCTGCTCCAGCTCAGCGCCTCTCCTCCTCAGATCATTGATCTCCTGCTCCAGTCGCTCCAGTCGTCCTTCAGCTTGACTCACTGCAGTCTTTTCCTGATCACTGATCCACGGTGTGGCCTCAGAGCGACTTCTCTCAATGGAGCGGATGAGCTCAGTGAAGATCCTCTCACTGTCCTCCACTGCTGTCTGTGCTGAGCGCTGTTAGGACACACATCACAATCACACAGTGGCTTCAGTGAGTCCTGACTGAGACTTCTCAAACTTCTCTTCTTCTCCAGACTCACCTTATGAGACTCCACAGCCTTTGTCAGCTGCTGAAGATCTTTCTCTCTCTGCTGGACTCTCTGCTGGAACAACCTCTGCGTCTCCTTCAGCTGGAGCTAAAGCACAAACCAATAACAGCAGAAACATCACATAAATCATCTAGTAAATGTGAATCAGTGAAGTGCTGAGACAGAGGGGTTAAAAATCTTGTATAAGATTATAGGTTAATTCATAAGTGCCAGCATTATTTCATCAATGCCTAAATATATAGGGAGATTTCACTCAGAAATGTAAATTCTTTCATTGTTTACTCATTCTTATGTCTTTCCAAACTTGAATGATTTTCTCTTTCACAAACACAAAAGATATTCTGAAAAATGTCTCTGTTTCTAGAGCCCATATCAAATATGGTGACACGTCAATAACATAAAATCTCACTGGCTCATGCATGTCACATGACTAAACATGACACAATATTTTATTTTTCTTATCCCTTCAGAACACAGATTAGTCTTCTGAAGTGAAGACCCCCATCGTAGCATCCCTCTACCTCCCCATCGCTGTTAATGGTAAAGCGCGTTACATTCCGACACACTCTCTAAAGGCCAATTTATACTTCTGCGTCGAGTGCACGCAGAGGGTACGGCGTACCCTACGCATAGACGCGTTGGATACGCCGTACCCTACGCCGTAGCCTGACGCGCACCTCTCCAAAAATGTAACAACGCGTCAATTCTACGCGGACCGCAAGCGCTGTGATTGGTCTGCCAGAACCCTTCCCTCAGGTCAATAAATAAATAAAAAATCTGCGATAGGAGTGTGTGTGTGTCCAGAAATTGGATGATAGTTCCTTACGTCTGCTATAACACACTATTTTGCAGTCCAGCGATTCTTTATGGTAGTAAATAAATACATAGATCCGCTGAATATAGTTTATTTATTTTCTCATTAAAACCAAATATGTTAATCAGTAATTGTATATCAAGAACAGGGACACATTAGGGTATATTTCGTGAATGAAGTCTCCGCAACAACAATCGCTTGCTGAGCCACCGCTGCTGAAAACAGCGGCCACGAGCTCCGCATAGTTTCACAAATGCATTCCAGCGCCAGATCGCCTTATTTAACTTTACTAATCAACTAGAGATGCTAAATTTGTATTAGATACAACAACTCAAGCTGCAAGAAAAGCCGCTCTCTCACTGCTGCTGATATTCCGACATGAATGTACAGATTCTACACATCAAGCTGCTTCTTCTTCGGCTGTTCTCTTGATTACACCAACATGCCCGAGGACACTGCCTCCTAGCGTCTGCATGTGGAATTGCACATTGACGCAGACAACAGCGCAGAAGTATAAATGCTCACGACGGCGTCGGCTACGCGCGTAGCCTACGGCGTACACTACGGCGTACACTCGACGCAGAAGTATAAATGGGCCTTAAGCAGTAGACCAATCAGAGCAGACTGTGATTTTCAGAAGGCGGGTTTTAAATAAACTGAAACTAAAGCAGTATTCAGACAAAGAGTGAAAACCGAGACATTAAATGATGTAAATGTATTCTATTAGACCCCATAAACAAAACCATTAACCTGTAAATGAGTAGGCTATAATGGGACCCTTTAAGTTCATACCTGTTTCTCTGTCCTCTGAGCTTCAGCTGATACAGTGTCGTGGTTTTTATGTTCATCCATCACACACAGCACACATATACACGTCTCATCAGTGCGGCAGAAAACCTCAAGGATCTTGTCGTGTTTTTGGCAGATCATCTCCTGCAGTCGTCCAGTGGCATCAGTCACTTTGTGTCTCTTTACTTTAAAGAAACTCTCATGTTGTTCAAGGTGATTCTGACAGTAAGAGTCCAGACACTCCAGACAGGACTTGACGGCTTTGTGTTTTCTTCCAGTACAGACGTCACACTGCAGATCTCCAGCTCCAGCGTAACGGTCAGCAGGACGTTCAGTCTTCTCCAGTTTCTTCACCACTTCAGTCAGAATGGTGTTTTTAGCTAAAGCAGGTCTTGGACTGAAGGTCTGTTTGCACTGAGGGCAGCTGTAGACTCTCACATGATCCTCCTGATCCCAGCAGCCTGTAATACAGCTCTTACAGTAACTGTGTCCACAGGGAATGGTCACTGGATCCTTCAGGAGATCCAGACACACTGAACACTTGAACTCATCCTGAGAAATACTTGCTCCTGCCATTTTACTGCATGAATACAGAGACACAAACACACAACAGCTCCACTACACTCAAGTTTTAGTTTCTTTGAACGCACATGTTTCCTGTTTCCTGGTTCAGTGTTTGAGTGATGCACTTTCAGTTTATAAAGTTGAAGCTCCACCCACATGGATTAAACCATGCTAACTCAGCAGGTAAGTATGGCAACCACACCATCTACATTAAGTAAGTATTGAGCATAACGCACCATCAGATCAGTGTTCTCATCACCCTACTTCATCAGTACTTCACCTTCAGTATATCAGCAGCACTCTCAACACACTACAAAGACAAGCAATAGACTCCCTTCTACCATTGCCTACCTGTGTACATACCTGATCGTCTGCCATCCATCATTCATCTTCTGTGTTCTGTGATCATCTGCCTGTGTCATCCACTCCTGCCCAGACTGACCGCTCGCCAATCTGCCAGAGATAGGACTGTTTATCTACAGATAAGACTCTCATACTCACAGACCTGCCAACATTGAAGAAAGTTTATGAGTACAAAATTACTCATTTACAATGTAAATTTCATTTAATATTTAATCAAATCAAATATGAATTTTAATTAAAAAAACTGACAAGATTGTAACAAAGTCTGTTTAGGGCCTCTAGACCAGGGATTCTCAAACTTTTTTGGACCGGGGACCCCTTACAGTGGAGAAAATGTTCCAAGGACCCCCTCATAACAATAACAGTGATTAATATGCCCCAAAATTATTTGTACTCTTAAATGTCATTGGAATTAATTGCATTGTAATCTTTTTCACAATAAAAAACTTAAGACCTGTTTTATAGAACAGAAACACATTGCAGTTTAAATCATGTTAATAACACTTATATTCTTGCAAACATTTGGGTCGTTTTATTCAAATTGCATTTGGACTCATTTTTCACATTTGCATTTGGACATTTACAATTAGTAATTACAAAAAGTAATTTATCTTAAAAGCTTTTATAAAATCAACAGCAAGACAGCAAGCTCAGGCTTGTTCTACAACCCCAAATCAGAAAAAGTTGGGACAGTATGGAAAACGCAAAAAAAAAAAAAAGAAAGAAGTGATTTCTAAATTTACTTTGACTTGTATTTCATTGCAGACAATATGAACACAAAATATTTAATGTTTTGTCTGGTCAACTTCATGTCATTTGTAAATATGCATCCTTTCCTGTCATTCAGACCTGCAACACATTTAAAAAAAAGTTGGGACAGTAAAGCATTTACCACTTTGTAATGTTGCCATTCCTTTTCACAACACTTAAAAGACGTTTAGGGACTGAAGACACCAAGTGATGAAGTGTTTCAGGTGTAATTTTGTCCCATTCTTCCTGCAAACAAGTCTTAAGGTGGGCAACAGACGGGGTCTTCGTTGTCGCATTTTGCGCTTTAAAATGCGCCACACATTCTCTATTGGAGACAGGTCGGGACTGCAGGCAGGCCAGTCAAGTACCCGTACCCTCTTCCTCCGCAGCCAGGATTTTGTAATGTGTGCAGAATGTGGTTTTGCATTGTCTTGTTGAAATATGCATGGACGTCCCTGGAAAAGATGTCTTCTTGAAGGCAGCATATTATTCTCCAAAATCTCTATGTACTTTTCAGCATTAATGGTGCCTTCACAGAAGTGCAAGTTACCTTTGCCAAGGGCACTGACACAACCCCATACCATGACAGACCCTGGCTTTTGGACTTGTTGCTGGTAACAGTCTGGATGATCCTTTTCTTCTTTGGGCCGGAGCGCACAGCGTCCATTCCTCCCAAAAAATACCTCAAATACTGATTCATCTGACCACAGTACACGTTTCCACTGTGTGATGGTCCATCCCAGATGCCTCCGAGCCCAGAGAAGTCGACGGCGCTTCTGGACACTGTTAACATAGGGCTTCCTTTTGGCACAGTACAGTTTTAACTGGCATTTGTGGATGTAACTACGTATTGTGGTACTTGACAAAGGTTTGCCAAAGTAGTCCTGAGCCCATGTGGTGATATCGCTTATAGATGAATGACGATTCTTGATGCAGTGCCGCCTGAGGGATTGGAGATCACGGTTGTTCAGCTTAGGCTTGCAACCTTGTCCTTTACGCACTGAAATTCTTCCAGATTCCTTGAATCTTTTAATTATGTTATGCACTGTTGAATGTGAAATATCCAAATCTCTTCCTATCTTTCTTTGAGGAACATTGTTTTTAAACATTTCAATAATTTTCTCACGTATTTGTTGGTAAACTGGCGATCCTCTGCCCATCTTTGCTCCTAAAGGATTAGACCTTTCTTGGATGCTGCTTTTGTACCAAATCATAATTACAATCACCTGTTGACATCACCTGTTTCAAATCACATAATTAGTTAACCATTTTACCTCATTACTAGCCCTAAATTGCTCCTGTCACAACTTTTTTTGAAATGTGTTGCAGGTCTGAATGACAGGAAAGGATGCATATTTACAAATGACATGAAGTTGACCAGACAAAACATGAAATATTTTGTGTTCATATTGTCTGCAATGAAATACAAGTCAAAGTAAATTCAGAAATTACTTCTTTCTTTTTTTTTTGCGTTTTCCATACTGTCCCAACTTTTTCTGATTTGGGGTTGTAATAAACACAAACATTAAAATTACTCAGATTAAAATTAATACATTAATATTTTACATTAAAAGGATGGTTCACCCAAAATGAAAGTTCAGTCATCATTTAATCACCCTCAAGTTGTTCCAAACCTGTATGAATTTCTTTCTTTTGCTGAACACAAAAGAAGATATTTTGAAGAATGTGGGTAACCAAACAGTTGATGGACCACATGGACTTCCATAGTAAGTAGGCTACCAGAAACTGTTTGGTTACCAACATTCTTCAAAATATCTTCTTTTGAAGAAGAAAGAAATTCATACACGTTTGGAACAACTTGAGGATGAGCAAATGATGACTTTTCATTTTTTGGGTGAACTATACCTTTAAATTAACATTTAAATGATTTAATGTTACTATACGTGCATCAACTTTAAAATAAGGAACTCATTGCACCTTATATCAATGGCAGAACAATCAACAAATCATAACAGTATTAACACTGTTGCAGAACACATCCTAGTAATTAGGCCGCATCTTATAGTCTCACATTTGTACAGTAACTCGTTTGATGAGCTAACATGAACTAATGAGATGGGTGTGCCTCTCTCTCAGAGCAAATTCTGTTTATTCTTGGAGCGATGGATGACAGGCAGACTCTAAGGTCATTCTCTGGCAACACACTCCGGGTCCGAAAAAAACTCTGCGATGTCAGGTTTGTCCACTCTCATAAATTCTGACATCTCACTGCGTAGCTCAAAAACGCGCTGCAAAACTTCACTGTGATACAGCAGTGTGTCATGGCCTGCGTCCATCTCTCTACAAAGTTGTCCGAACAAGCGTGACTGCAATGCCCTTGACTTCACAAATTTAACTGCAGTGACAGCTGTGTTCAAAACAGAGTGAAGGTCAGGTCCCATGTTTTTGGATGCGAGCGCCTGCCGATGCAGCATACAGTGCGTAGCCATAATCTTCGGGTTAACAGCCTTTATTTGTGAAATACTACACTTTTTCGGCCTGTCATCACAGCCACACCGTCGGTACACACGGCAACACATTTTCCCCAGCTTAGTCCCGCTTCTGTCATGAAAGTATCCAGTATTCTAAATATTTCCTCACCTGTTGCTCTGCCGGGCATCTCCTTGCAGAACAGAAAGTCCTCCAAAATCTTTCCTTCCCATGGATAGCGAACCAAAACAATGAAACAACGCACTGGCGATGTCAGTTGATTCGTCCAACTGAATAGAGAAATGCTCACAGGAACGCAATCAAGTGAGTGGGGGGAAAGTAGAACAAAGAAACACATATGAATGAAAACAAACTGAAAGGCCATGATAAAGAAACTAAACAGAACAGACTTGTGACACGCACATTGCATGAAGGTTTTGTCATAAATTATGACATTGTATTGATTTTGGATTGAACTATTCCATTAATGCACTTAACCCCTAGAGGTCGACGGTCTCTAACAACGGTGACCAACTCACTTTTTTCATATCAGTGCAAAAGAGACTCAAAATGCTACATCGATTTTGGTCAGTGTGTGTACATCATTATAATCTGTTACATTTCTACTTTTATTTGTGTACACTCCCTGAGTGTGTGTTTGTGTGTGTGTGTGTGTGTGTGTGTGTGTGTGTGTGTGTGTGTGTGTGTGTGTGTGTGTGTGTGTGTGTGTGTGTGTGTGTGTGTGTGTGTGTGTGTGTGTGTGTGTGTGTGTGTGTGTGTGTGTGTGTTTGAAATGTAGTCTTATTTGAGTAATTTACCAATCATGCACCTTTCACACATGCACTGTTCTCTCCCAGTGTTTCTATCAGAGCATGCAATACAAAGTTATAAAAGGCCCTGCAGCCCTTCAAACAGGAAATCACCAAAACGCTGGCATACCACAAGTGTGGGGTGGATACTGCAGTGATAGCTGAGCTAGAGACTTGTGACGTTGAAGCCTACAAGACCTTATGCAAAACATCCCATAGAGGCCAGAAACTGTCAGTTTGCAGAACAAAAATGTGTATGAAGGAGCTACTTTAAAGTGTCATTGAGCAAAAAAAAGGACTTGCTCATTGACCTTTGTCAAAAATAAAAGCTTGTGTTCATACATGTGTGGGCTAGAGAAACAGTTTTTGGTAATTTAATGTAAAAGTTTTGGTATTAAAACGCACAAATAGAGACATAGTTGTGAATACAAAACTTCGATTTTGTATTAATGTAAGTCAGAATTTGTGTGTGCAACGTATGGAAGGCCGAATGGGACAAAACACATTGAAACACTTGCGCGTTCATGTGAAACACTTGCGCGTACATGTGAAACACTTGCGCGTTCATGGGAAAAACTTGCGCGTTCATGTGCAACACTTGCGCGTACATGTGAAACACTTGCACGTTCATGTGAAACACTTGCGCGTACATGTGAAACACTTGCGCGTTCATGTGCAACACTTGCGCGTACATGTGAAACACTTGCACGTTCATGTGAAACACTTGCGCGTACATGTGAAACACTTGCGCGTTCATGTGAAACACTTGCACGTTCATGGGAAACACTTGTGCGTTCATGTGAAACACTTGCACGTTCATGTGAAACACTTGCGCCTAGATGTGAAACACTTGCGCGTACATGTGAAACACTTGAGCTTAGATGTGAAACACTCGCGCGTACATGTGAAACACATAACCGTAAATGGGAAACACTTAAGCGTAAATGTTAAACACTTGCACGTTCATGTGAAACACTTGCGCGTTCATGTGATAATCTTGCGCGTTCATGTGAAACACTTGCGCTTAGATGTGAAACACTCGCGCGTACATGTGAAACACTTAAGCGTAAATGGGAAACACTTAAGCGTAAATGGAAAACACTTGCACGTTCATGTGAAACACTTGCGCCTAGATGTGAAACACTTGCGCATACATGTGAAACACTTGAGCTTAGATGTGAAACACTCGCGCGTACATGTGAAACACTTAAGCGTAAATGGGAAACACTTAAGCGTAAATGGAAACACTTGCACGTTCATGTGAAACACTTGCGCGTTCATGTGAAAATCTTGCGCGTTCATGTGAAACACTTGCGCGTACATGTGAAACACTTGCGCGTTCATGTGAAACACTTGCGCGTACATGTGAAACACTTGCGCGTTCATGGGAAACACTTGCGCGTTCATGGGAAACACTTAAGCGTAAATGGGAAACACTTAAGCGTAAATGGAAACACTTGCGCGTTCATGTGAAAATCTTGCGCGTTCATGTGAAACACTTGCGCGTACATGTGAAACACTTGCGCGTTCATGTGAAACACTTGCGCGTTCATGGGAAACACTTGCACGTTCATGGGAAACACTTGCGCGTTCATGGGAAACACTTGCGCGTTCATTGGAAACACTTGCGCGTTCATGTGAAACACTTGTGCGTTCATGTGAAACACTTGCGCGTTCATGGGAAACACTTGCGCGTTCATGGGAAACACTTGCGCGTTCATGGGAAACACTTGCGCGTTCATGGGAAACACTTGCATGGGAAACACTTGCGTGTTCATGAGAAACACTTGCACGTTCATGTGAAACACTTGCATTTAGATGTGAAACACTTGCGCATTTACGCTAAACACTTCTAAACCATGACATAAGCTAAATTGGTAAGCTCTTTACATTATGTCAAAATCCCATCTTAAAAATGTGTAGTAAAAAGACACCTACAGTACTTAAAAAATGCTCCAACTTCATGTTAACTAACCGACCTTGATTTGAAAAAGACTCCCTCCTCCAGATGATGTTATCAAAAGTTCAGTCAAATTATTGCTTTAATTTAGCATAATGCACTTACGTCTGGTCCTCAATACGGGCAATAATAGCAGTGAACAGTTCTTCATCTTCATCCAACGAGTCATTTATGAGGTTAATGTAAGTTCCATAATCATTTTGCCAGCACCTGGAGGTGGGGCTATTCGATTGTGGGCGTTTCTTGTTGGCTGCTGGAAGAGGCTTGGGCATTTGTTGATGGTTGTTCAACATGTGTTGAAATGGATATTGCCATGGCATGGGACTCTGTTGCGGGTAGCTCCGCTGTTGAGGTTTAAGCACTTACTGAAACAAAGGTGGGATTGCCTGTCTGTTCTTTGCATGACTTTGAGGAATGTGATGGCCACTCATCATCTGTACCACCTGTATCTAACTCCTCTTCCTCACAGTTTTCTTCAGAATCTGATGTTTCTCCATAAAACAAGTTGGCAGTAGTCAAACTTGTGATCAGTGCTATTGTGCACTGTTTTTACACATTTGTGTGAAGTTGATGCCAAAAAGTAGGACAAATTAAACCTTTTGGAAATACACTTAATTATAAAGTAAAAAATACTTTATGATTTAAATTAGTTTAGTTTAATGGCTTATACTTAAAGTGGCTCTGATGGTCTCAAATAAAGAGAAGATCGTTTGAAAACTTTATATTGCCGTCAAGCTTCTGGCCTTCATGGAATGTAAGAGCAACAAGTTTGCTGCCACAAGGCCAGAGGATTTCCATACTGACAGGCAAAAATAATACAAGAGTAAAACTTTGATAATATTTTATAAAATTTGATTAAACACTTGAGGCTAAACACAACAGTTCTAGCATGAGATCAAGCATGGCATTTTAAAACCTTAAACTTAAAAAGTTGTACACACCTGCATATGCATGATTACAAACCAACTTACCCCACACCACATGGAATTTTCCCTTTAAATGCCTCATGCATTTTATTCATGACTGTTCTGTAGTCCCACGTTGTATCAAACTCAAAAGCACTTATTATGTGGCCCTTTTCATACAACTTCTGCTTCGTCCTCTGCTTGACCACATTGTTTTCTTTGGGGTGTCAGTAGAATTATATCTTTATTATAAATTCTATGATATGGTGGCTTTGGGCTGAAAAAAAAGAAAGTTAAATGTCATATAAGTGCTATTAGTTTCTGTAACGTAACCCCACTTGTCCGTCAGAAAATGTGAAGATACAAAGAAGAGGATGGCCACTGTGAATCTTGGTAATTGTGTAACTAAGAGATCTTACACACACGCACGCACGCACGCACATACACACACACACACACACACACACACGACTTGTGTTTTTCTCTTAATTAAAGGGGCTATATGCAACTTTTTCCCCAAAATAAACGTAACAATAGCCTTTTTATTTTACCATTTATGACTCAAACATCTCCTGATGAGCATACTGACACCTTGTCCGCTCACAGTGGTGCACCTATAAGCCTGTATCCTATTTTTCCTATTTTCTGGCGGGTCGTTTTTTCCCGCGCTGTCTGCGGATGTGACGTCACCACCGCTGCGAGAGCGAGCAGAAAATAAGAGCAGTTCTGTTTTTTGGCCACAGGTGTCAGTCGCGAGTTTAAATTTCAGAAAAACGCATATAGCCCCTTTAATGAAAACTAGCTCAATGAATGGCTAGGGAAAATAATAAATTTTAATACCCCATTTTAACTTTTAACCCACATTGCCTAAATGAAATGTTAAATATTTTAGTACTTGTCCATTATTGCTTTTATCATCATTTCCCATGATAAATTATAGTATTGTGGTTGTACCATATTACAGTTCATGTCAACAGTACAAAAACCACTATAGCTGCCAATATGAAAAAACGGTGGTAATTCAAATTGTAATCTGCCAAAAAAAAATACAAATATACTGTAATAAAGCTGCATCAGCCTGCCAAAAAACAAACAAATGATGTTTTATAAACAAGGTTCGGGAGAAGCACGGTCAGATAATTGACACAGGTGGAGAGCACTTAGCTAATCAACAATAGAGGTATATATACGCAGCAGTCTTACCTCTGTTTGTTGACAGTTCTCAGCAACCCTTCCACCACCCCTTCGCCACACCTTTTAACTCTAAAACCACTTACATATACGGGGAGTACTCTGGGTTCGGGCCTAATTCCGAGCTCGAAGCCCTCCCCCCGGACAGCATGCCAAATACGCATTGGATTACTCTATAAATTATATGTAAGTGCGAACTCGTGAAATATATATATATATATATATATATATATATATATATATATATATATATATATATATATATATATATATATATATATATATATATATATATATATATATATATATATATATATATATATAAACATAAATATAAATATGTGGTATATACCGCTGGTTCTCTGATCCTGATGTGGGTGTGCTCGGTAAGGTTACATGCTGAGTGAGGTTTGTGTTCCTAGCATCCACATTGTTTTGCGTGGGTCGAAACAATGCCCCAATTTCTGAATTAATCTGAGTCTGACTGGTCGAAGGAATAGAATCTAAACGAATTAGTGATCATATTGATCAAGACTGGAGAACAAAGAAGATTTCTCCAAATATTTACAGCCTCGGCAGCAGCCTTACTATCTGCCATGAGTGCATGCTAGATTCCAAATAAACCGCGATTCAGTTTCCAAATTTATAATCTTCCGGTTGCAAGTGTTTCACATGAACGCGCAAGTGTTTCACATGAACGCGCCAGTGTTTCACATTAACGCGCAAGTGTTTCACATTTCTCTGTGTGTGTGTGTGTGTGTGTGCATAGTATTAATTCTTGCATTTCTCTATTTCAAAGAAAGATGTCAGGGAAGAGGCAAATTAATAATCCATAATAATTTGGAATATTTTTTTTTCCAGAATTTACTGTGTTGTAAATATAATTTATTCTGAAGCAATATTCTGACCAGTGTTCAATCAGCTTTGAGATATTTAAATCTGCATATCTTTGATATTTTTACCTTTTATGAAGGGCATTTTCCCATAATCTTATTAAATATAGGCTATGCTTCAGCTTTCATTTTATATTCTTAAATTTGATCTATAAATAAGACACTGTAGGGCTGTTGCCAATCAAATTAAATCATTTACAGTGAAAAATGTTATGAGATTGTTTTAAATATTTTTGAATATACAATTAAGAAATGTTGGAAAGAAAACACTAAACTAAACCACCAGTAGGTGGCAGAATGTAAACGTTGTTGTTGCGGGAATATCTAAATCTTACCCGGATACAGCAATGCTATTTTCTAATTGGCTGTTCGGTAGCTGTATTTTTTATTTGATTGGCTGGTGCGTGGCAGGGCCTTCTGAACTCTATGTGGTAGTGATGGGCAATCCGGCTCTTTTTCGTGAGCCGGCTCGTTTGACTCAGCTCACTGAAAAGAGCCGGCTCTTTTGGCTCACAAACGGCTCTTTAATTTTTTTTTATGTTTTGTCTATGATAGGTGTGAAAACAATTCTAATTAAAAGATTAAATTAAATAATAATACTCACAATGTCTCACAATTTCTTTAAAAATGCATTGATTTATGAAAAAATAATACTATTAAACATTTGCATTTGCAACTGGTCCATTATAGAAGACTGCGTTGCTTTGGGTCGCGGATTAGGCCTACTTGACTGAGTGGATACATCTCCACGTGAGGTGCTGGCTCCAGTCGCTCCTCCACCACCATCACTAGCAGGACCGCTAGTTTCTCGAAGCTCCGCTAGCTTCACAGTTGGGTGCACAGTTCGCATATGTCGGTGTAGGTTGTGGGTAGAACCGGCTTTATGTGAGATTTTGTTTTGGCAAATTCTATACTGTGCTTTAACATTGTCTACATTATTAAAATGATTCCAAATGCTGCTGTGCTTCCGACTCATTTTCCTGCTTTTGTTTGAACTTTTCACAGCTGTTTTTCCTCTCCTCTCCTCCGAGTTTGACAGTTGACACTGTGTGTGCGACGCGTGTGTGTGATGGCTCGGCCCCTCCCTCATGCCGTATAATTGGTTGACACCTCGTGTATGATTGACAGGAACAGAATGTGAGGCTGACCAGACGAATGTGTGCGCCTTTAGACCTATATCATATTTTTTTTTGTTCTTTGAATTAGTCAATTATTGTAAATAAAATAAAATTCATTATTTAATTATGACATAATGATTTAATTTCTATGGGCTATATATTTTTTTAAATAGAGTCGGCTCTTCAGAAATGCGAGTCAGCTCCCGTCGTTCACCTAAAAGAGCCGGCTCTTAGAGCCGACTCATTCGCGAACGACCCATCACTACTATGTGGAACTCACTTGATTCCTCTAATAGCAGCGCAATTTGGTGGGCATTATCCTGGAAATTTCTCTGCGTGAGAAATACAAGGTGTGGCGTGTGAACGGGTTGAAATGCGTGTGTCTCACCAATGCGTGAGACTTGAGAGCCCTGCGATATACTTCGCCGGCAGATGATGTTGGTCTGTTATTGATGCTTTGTACAGCAGGCGCCAATGGCTGAAAAAAAGTGCGCAATTCAGTTTCTGATTCTGACTGCAGTTGAGCAGAAGGCGACACATTCGATTAAACTTAATTAGCAATTGATCTTATAATAGTGGGCGAAGCAAGCACATTTCGCAAAATGCTAATTGCTTCAGTTGTAGCACGATCCCTCTCCATGATTGCAAAGTTGCAAATGCGGTAAATAGGCAGGTTACTTCCGTGTACACACAAATTACTTCCCTTTACACTGAAATGCCTTCCATTTGCACTGAAAAGTTCACGCACATCAACATATGAAATCACTTGCATATATATATATATATATATATATACAACTAAAGCATGCATCCACATTTTATTTTGTATGTATGCACGAGTGTTTTATGGATGTGTATGCGCGCATCGAGTTTATATGTATGCGCGAGTGTTTATAGGTGTATGCATGGAAGTTTATATGTATGCGCGAGTGTTTATAGGTGTATGCATGGAAGTTTATATGTATGCGCGAGTGTTTATAGGTGTATGCATGGGAGTTTATATGTATGCGCGAGTGTTTATAGGTGTATGCATGGAAGTTTATATGTATGTGCGAGTGTTTATGGGTGTATGCATGGGAGTTTATATGTATGTGCGAGTGTTTATGGGTGTATGCATGGGAGTTTATATGTATGCGCGAGTGTTTATAGGTGTATGCATGGAAGTTTATATGTATGCGCGAGTGTTTATAGGTGTATGCATGGAAGTTTATATGTATGTGCGAGTGTTTATAGGTGTATGCATGGGAGTTTATATGTATGTGCGAGTGTTTATGGGTGTATGCATGGGAGTTTATATGTATGCGCGAGTGTTTATAGGTGTATGCATGGAAGTTTATATGTATGCGCGAGTGTTTATAGGTGTATGCATGGGAGTTTATATGTATGTGCGAGTGTTTATGGGTGTATGCATGGGAGTTTATATGTATGCGCGAGTGTTTATAGGTGTATGCATGGAAGTTTATATGTATGCGCGAGTGTTTATAGGTGTATGCATGGAAGTTTATATGTATGCGCGAGTGTTTATAGGTGTATGCATGGGAGTTTATATGTATGCGCGAGTGTTTATAGGTGTATGCATGGGAGTTTATATGTATGTGCGAGTGTTTATAGGTGTATGCATGGAAGTTTATATGTATGTGCGAGTGTTTATAGGTGTATGCATGGAAGTTTATATGTATGCGCGAGTGTTTATAGGTGTATGCATGGAAGTTTATATGTATGTGCGAGTGTTTATAGGTGTATGCATGGAAGTTTATATGTATGCGCGAGTGTTTATAGGTGTATGCATGGAAGTTTATATGCATGCGCGAGTGTTTATAGGTGTATGCATGGAAGTTTATATGTATGTGCGAGTGTTTATGGGTGTATGCATGGAAGTTTATATGTATGCGCGAGTGTTTATAGGTGTATGCATGGAAGTTTATATGCATGTGCGAGTGTTTATAGGTGTATGTATGGAAGTTTATATGTATGTGCGAGTGTTTATAGGTGTATGCATGGAAGTTTATATGTATGCGCGAGTGTTTATAGGTGTATGCATGGAAGTTTATATGCATGCGCGAGTGTTTATAGGTGTATGCATGGAAGTTTATATGTATGTGCGAGTGTTTATGGGTGTATGCATGGAAGTTTATATGTATGCGCGAGTGTTTATAGGTGTATGCATGGAAGTTTATATGCATGTGCGAGTGTTTATAGGTGTATGTATGGAAGTTTATATGTATGTGCGAGTGTGTATAGGTGTGTCTGCGTGCAGTGAGTGTATATGTATGTGCGAGTGTTTATAGGTGTATATCAGGCCCAGATTGGCTAATCGGGAGCACCGGGAAAATTCCCGGTGGGCCGGTCTGTTTTTTTGGCCGCAAGGGCCGTTGTTGTCATGGCACTGGGTTGAAATATGGATGCTGTCCCTAGGCTGCCTGCACTCACAGCAGCCCCACTTTTTTTTTTTTACCGCAGTCCAACTCTTTTTATTTATTATTTTATCGCAGTCCAACTATTTTTATTTATTATGTTACCGCAGTCCCACTCTTTTTTAATTTAATATTTTCCGCAGAGTGCAGCATGCAGGTTAATGATGACGGGATTATCTTTTGACTCCCTGGCCCCGCCCCCAACACAGCACCTTGCAAGTTGATCAAAATAAAAAAAGTAAGATAAAAATGGATGATAGGAAGCGCAAAGGCGGAGCTGAAAAGGCCAGAATAAAAAAGAAAAAAGCTTTGGAAACTGACGCGGCCAAATGTTGTAAACTGAGCACATTTTTCCTAAAAAAAAAGAATGAAGATGACGAGGACGGTAAGTAAGCTAACGTTAATGTAGTTATAGGAGCAGTGCAAGATGCTAGCGACCGTGCAAAACAACGTTGTCTGCAAACCACGTTCATGTATCAAACTTTTTCTTGTAGCTCTTCAGCAGCAGCCGCCTCTAGCCCGGTTTGCTGCTAAAAGTGAAGAGCAAGGCCAAGTCACTTTACCAAGCTCCAGTCATGAGCCCGACACACCAGAATGGGCAGGTAGGATTGTCATTCAGAAGAACTAATAGTAACAAAGAGCCCTGCTCAATGAAAAATGCCCTGAGATAATTAATGATACCTGATGATTCAGCAATAAACTGACTTGACTTGATTTGAAAGCTTTGTAAAAAAGGGATATTTGTGCTGAGAAATAAATGTTACAAATTTAATTTAGTGTCAGAAAGAGAGCCAGGACCCAGCTGTGAAGAGACTTATGCTCTCACGGTGAAAGACACAGGTAAGCTAAGCTGCTATTGTATACCATAGTGTGTGAATAAGCAAACATTATCACTGAAAAAATGCTTTTCTTACTTGTTTCCTGTTCAAATATCTAAATATTCTTAATTCAAGATACATTTACTAGACAAGTGAAATGGCATAAGAAATTATGTCTTGTTTTCTGAAAAAAAAGCCTAAAAATTAAGTTTAGTTTTTTTTTTGCTTAAAACAAGCTAAATCTAAAACAATTATTTTTCTTACCCCATTGGCAGATAATATAGCTTGTTTTAAGCAAAAAAAAATGTTTTTTCATACTTGTTTAGTAAATGCATTTCGAAGTAAGATGTTTTTTTAATATATATATTTGGACTGGAACGAGACAAAAATACTAAGTAAGAGAAGCATTTTTTTTTCACATTAGTTACAATATAACAACTTTCTATGCCCGAGTGTTACTAGTGACCCATTATGTTTTAATCAAACTATAGAGAATATACAAAGCCCACGATTGAAAGGGAATAGGATAAAAGTAATATGAATTAAGCCTGCATATTTTGCCATTTGGAATTTTTTTTTTTTTAATTTGCTATGATTTAATTTAATTTAATTTGAACGTGCTTTCCGTGTCAAATATGTTAAAGATTACAATATGCGTTTATTGTGATTAAATACAGGTGCGCTCGAGTCTAGGGATACAGAAGGAAGTGTGAAAGGGAGAGCAGAGTCGACTCAGGGACAGATAGCAGAGTCAACAACTCAGCAGCAGAACCCAGAACCACAAGCTAGAAACAAGGCAGATAAAGATGATTCTGTTGATAGTTTTGATTACTTTGCCCGACCTCAGTCACAAGATATATATACATTTTTTTTTCTTATCATCCTCAACAAATCCCAAATGTTCCTATACCAAAGGTTTTCAATAGCAAAGATGGAACAAACCGCAAGTGGCTAACTTACTGTGAAAAAAACCAATCTCTGTACTGTTCAGTTTGTTTGGCATGTGCACCTTTGGTAAGTGATGGCCCTTTCATAAAGGGAGGCATGAAAGACTGGAAACACATTCACCAAAGGATAGTGGAACATGAAAAAAGTAAGACACACAGAGATAGTAGTGCAGATGCTTACTTTCTGAAAATACAAAAGGCAGATGTGAAAAGCCTGTTGACTGGCAACCAAATGTCATTACGTACTAAGCAAGTGAAAAAGAAACGGCAGGTGATGGAGCGTATAGTGGATGTTGTTAAAGTCATAGGAAAATGTGGCCTTAGCTACAGGGGAGATAAAGAAGAGGGAGCCTTTAGCTTAGAAAACATTGCTGTTAATCATGGTAACGTCCTGGAGTTGATTCTTCTCTTGAGTAGATATGACATTTGCCTCCAACAGCATGTTAACACTTGAAAACAGCAAAAAGCAGCATGAAACTGGTGCAAAAGGCAGAGGCGCTCTAGTTACTCTGCTGTCAAAAGAGACAATAAAAAAAAGTTGTGGATGTCATTAGCCAACTGATAAAAGTGACTATAGCAGAAGAAGTGAGACAAGCTGGCATGTTTTCAGTTCAAATTGACACAACCCAAGATATCACCTCCAAAGAGCAGTGTTCAATCATACTTCGATATGTAACAGATGTCATTCACGAATGACTGATTGCTATGGTGGACTGTGAGTCATCTACTGGCCAGAATTTTGTAGAGTATGGCGTTATTTTTTAGTCAAAGGTTATGAGCGTGTAAGACATGCTCACGAGCACATTATGTTATTTCACACGCTCAAAAATGAACCTTCAGCTGGCATGATAAAAGTACTCGCGCACAAATTCATCAACCGAGAGGTGCACAGGTAGCTGCGCGCGAGCGCCTGGCATACTCTCATAGGTTAACTCTGCTTGTACAGTGGAATCCTGCTCGCGCGCAGCGGGCTTCTGCTCGCGGAGTGCTGTTTTGCTCGCGCAGTGGATTTCTGCTCGCTCAGCTGATTTCTGCTCCCTCGAGTCTACATGACTTTTGACAATTTGGGGGCGGAACCAAGGGAGGGCACTTACTCTCTTATGATTGGTCAACTTTCATCGTAATCACACCCACAGGGACATCCTTGTACCTTAATTGACAGCTCTCATTACAGGAAGCACGGAGTTGGGTTAAGTTACCACCGAAGAAGAGTGGGAATGAATTAGAATGAGTTTTGTAATATACATAAAAATGTCTCTGCACGTATAAAATGCTGCGCAGATCATAGTTAAATCACTGCACAGTGGACGGAATGGCGGCGACACCTGAAGATGTAGGCGTAAGTGATATTGATATTTACATTTACATTTAGTCATTTAGCAGACGCTTTTATCCAAAGCGACTTACAAATGAGAGCAATAGAAGCAACTACAACAGTCAGAGGCAACAGTATGCAAGTGCTGTAACAAGTCTCAGTTAATCTAACACAGAACACACAGGATTTTTTTTTTTTTTTTTTTAAATAAATTAGACAGACAGAAAAATGAATAGAATGTTAAGTGCTATTCTTGATTGGTCAGGTGCTGCTGGAAGAGATGCGTCTTTAGATGTTTTTTGAAAATGGCTACAGACTCGGCTGCTCGAATTGAGATAGGCAGGTCATTCCACCAGGTGGGGGCAGTCCAGGAAAAGGTCCGTGACAGTGATTTCATGCCTCTCTGGTATGGCACCACAAGGCGTCGTTCACTGGTAGAACGCAAACTCCTGGAGGGTGTGTATGTCTGAACAAGCGAGTTAAGGTAAATTGGTGCAGAGCCAGTGGTTGCTTTGAAGGCGAGTACCAGTGCCTTGAATTTGATGCGAGCGGCTATTGGTAGCCAGTGGAGTCTGATGAAGAGAGGCGTGACGTGCGCTCTCTTCGGCTCGTTAAAGATCACCCTCGCCGCTGCATTCTGGATCAGTTGCAAGGGTTTGATAGTGCATGCCGGAAGGCCTGCTAGAAGAGCATTACAGTAGTCCAGTCTGGAGAGAACAAGAGCTTGGACCAAGAGTTGTGTGGTCTGCTCAGATAGGAAGGCTCTAATCTTCCTAATGTTGTATAATGCAAATCTGCAGGACCGGGTTGTTGCAGTAATGTGGTCAGTGAATTTTAGCTGATCATCGATCACAACTCCAAGATTCCTGGCTGTCCTGGACGGAGTTATGGTTGATGATCCTAGCTGAATGGAGAGATTGTGATGAAGTGCTGGGTTGGCTGAGACCACAAGCAGTTCAGTCTTTGCAAGGTTGAGTTGCAGGTGATGCTCCTTCATCCAGGCAGAAATGTCTGTTAGGCAGGCAGCAATACGAACACCAACCGATGGATCATCTGGTTGAAATGAGAAGTAGAGTTGAGTGTCGTCTGCATAGCAGTGATAGGAAAAGCCATGTTTCTGAATGACCGATCCCAGTGATGACATGTAGATGGAGAAGAGAAGTGGTCCAAGCACTGAGCCCTGTGGAACTCCAGTGGCTAGATGATGTGACTTAGACACTTCACCTCTCCATGACACCCTGAAGGACCTACCTGAGAGGTAAGACTTGAACCACTGGAGAGCAGTTCCTGAGATGCCCATCTTCATGAGAGTTGACAGGAGGATCTGGTGGTTAACTGTGTCAAAAGCAGCAGACAAATCCAGTAAGATAAGTACTGTGGATCTGGAAGCCGCTCTTGCCTGCCTCAGTGCCTCCGTAACCGAGAGCAGGGCAGTCTCAGTTGAGTGGCCGCTTTTGAAGCCTGATTGGTTGATATCCAGGAGGTTGTTCTGTTCAAGAAACGTAGAGAGCTGGTTAAAAACAACTCGCTCGAGTGTCTTTGCAATGAAAGGCAGAAGGGATACCGGTCTGTAGTTTTCTAAAAGTGCTGGGTTCATAGAGTGTTTCTTAAGCAGTGGGGTTACCCGAGCCTGCTTAAATGCTGTGGGGAAAGTCCCGGTGTGAAGAGAGGTGTTGACAATGTGAGTGAGTGCAGGAGTAACAGAAGAAGAAATGGCCTGAAGCAGGTGAGTGGGGATAGGGTCAAGCGGACAGGTAGTGGGGTGGTTGGAAAGGATGAGTTTGGAGACTTCAGCTTCAGAGAGCAGAGAAAAGGAGGGGAGTGTATGTGTTATGGTTGTTGAGATGTGCGTGTCGGTTTGTGGTGCGGAGAATTGGCTGCTGATGGAGGAGGTTTTTTGTGTGAAAAATTATGCAAAGTCATCAGCTGTAAGAGTTGATGAAGGAGGGGGGGGGAGGACAGAGGAGCGAAGAGAGCGTTCTGAAGAGTGATATATGATGGGGGCTGTGTGTTTGACAATGTAGCAATTTAATCTGAAATTTGTTTGGAACATGTAAGTAGCTGACAAAAGCTAGCTAATCAACCTTAACTAGCAAGTTTTAGGCTAGCGAGCTAGCAAACTCAGCAGGGGGGCTAACGTTAGGTGTCTCTCAGCAAACTAGCGTTTTAGTCAGTGCTGCATGTGTAAAACAAAACGTAAAGTATGGCCAGTGGTTCCCAAACTTTTCATGGCAAGTGTTTTAGTTGAACTAGTGACCATGTATGTTACTATAACATACAGCGCTTTCAAGAACGCATCTTGACTTGGACTTCTTACAGTTTGCATGTCGGCAGGAGCTGTACCTCTGGGAAGCACTGTCAAGGCATGTAAATGTCCCCCCAGATATTGTACAGTGTAAATTTCATGTTGTTTTCCACTTCAACAGGACATAGTCAGACGTGAGATTACTTCCAGTCTGATCATTCAATTAGAGTCAGCGCTTTCAAGAATGCCTCTTGACTTGGACTTCTTACAGTTTGCATGTCGGCAGGAGCTGTACCTCTGGGAAGCACTGTCAAGGCATGTACATGTCCCCCCAGATATTGTACAGGCCTTAAGAGATTTCCTCCATCTGGTCATGGACCACATTGAAAATGCTGAAGTTACCAGCACAGCAATACTGTTGAAACTGTAGCTGGAGAGATGGGGCGTCCCAGGTACAACTTAGAGAAGGAGAGACTTGTTGAGCTTTTGGAGATAAATCTGTCTGTGGACTGCATCGCAAAGTTACTGTGCGTTTCAGCCAGTACAGTCAACAGACGGATGAGGGAGTTTGGTCTCTCTGCCAGACAGAACTACAGCAATGCTACTGAGCAGGAGCTTGATAATGCAGTCCAACGCATCAAAAATGAAATGCCCACAGCAGGCTATCGGATGGTCAAAGGGAGGCTAAAGTCCATGGGAATCCACGTCCAGTGGAGGAGAGTTACTGCATCAATGCATCGAGTGGACTCGCTTGGTATTCTTTCTAGACTGACTGGACTGGGCTGCATTGTGCGAAGAACTTTGTCAGGGGTCCCCTTTCACTGTGGCATGTCGACACTAACCACAAACTTATCAGGTCAGTACTGTACAGTACAGATTATTCATTATTTATTTATTTTGTTAAATATAATGTTGCAGACACTGATAGATCTCAAAGCATATGTATGTTGCCATGACATTTCTACAATAAAAATCCAGGTTGAAACTGGTAATGTAGGTCTTTATTTTGTTCCCATCAGGTACAACATTGTACTTTTTGGTGCAGTGGACGGCTACTCCAGGAAGGTAAGATTTCATTTCATTGGGTCTTTTCATGTGTTGGCCTTCTGTGTAAGCAAATTTGCTATGATTTACACCAAATAATTACATGTTGCATTCAGATGGCTGAAATACTACCCTGTTGACGTGGGAGAAAAAGTTATTATATAGGGTGCCGCATGGTAGTAAGAGTCATTAAGGTGTGTTAAAATATCAGATTCCCTGAGGAATGAAGGGACCAGAGTGTAATCCAATTGTACATGTAAGATATTGACAAATAGTAAATGTACATTTATGAAAATGTCTCATAACACAGGTGATGTGCTTGAATGCTGCAACAAATAATCGTGCATCAACCGCATTCACTGCCTTCAAAAAAGCTACTGAGAGGCATGGAATACCCTCAAGGTAAGTTTTTACAGGCTTCAAGGTACAGACACAAACATGATGGATGTTATATTTTAAGAAAGAATTTACTGTAAACTCAGGGTTCTCAAGGATTATAATGTTTCCTCACAACACACTACTTCCTTATACTCTCCTAGTCATAGCCTTACCCCTCCACGCTGAACACGTTTATTCTGACACAATGTAGAACTTTATTTCTGTGTATTGTACATCACTGGCAGATTTTAACACACTGGTCATCTGTGTGTGCACTTCAGGGTGAGAGGTGATAAGGGAGTGGAGAATGTTGAAATAGCCCGATATATGTTCACTGTCCGTGGAACTGATCGAGGAAGCTTCATGTCAGGAAAAAGCGTCCATAATCAAAGGTTTTTCTTTTTTGTATTTTGGATGCTTTTACCAAGCTAATAAAGAGGTCTATTGTGTCTAAAATCATAACATACTAACATTTTATCATGTCCTTGATTGTTAAAATAATAATTTCTAAATCCGTAGGATTGAACGTTTGTGGCGGGATGTCAGAACATGTGTGATATCAAAATATTACAATGCACTCCACAGCCTGGAGATGGATCACCTTCTTGATGTGTCCTCCAGAGGTAAGGGTTTATCTCATCATATTGTGCTATTTATCATCTACTTTCTGTAGATTGTTGTACGTCTTGGTCAGTTAAATGTTTCCTGTGTTCTATTATTATTTGATTTGTGCATGGTTTGTTGTTGTCCTTCATCTTCTGTTTTTGATTTTATTTAATCCTAGTACCCATTCCATACAGGAGGTCTTTGTCCCCTGCCAGGCCGTTATTGTAAATAAGTAACTGTTCTTAAAAACTTGCCTGGTATAATAATAATCATGACTTGAGGTGGAAAACAAGGAAGGCGCAGGCGTCCTTATAATTGGTCAATTTCAACACAATTGGATTGGTTAACAGATGTCTGGAGCACTTTAATAAATATTAATGGCTAGTCATATATCATTGTTAATCATTGTGGAATTTTAGAAATGGTTAAATACTGGGGAAAAAAACATAAATCAATGAGATGTATTTACGAAAGGCATTTCAATGATTAATGTTATGTTTTCAAAGCTCACCTGTGAAAAGTAACATACTCTGTCCCTTTATAGAAGATCTTTTGACAGTCCACCTGACATTCCTTCCTAAACTGAAGGCAGACCTGGAGGCTTTTGTGGAAGGTTGGAACAACCACCCACTGAGAACAGAAGGGAATAAAACTCCTGAGCAGATTTGGCACTCAGGAATGATGCTTCGACCGATTGACCAGCCAGAGAATCTTGAGGTTCTTTTTTTCCCCTTTTAAAACAACTAAGTTGCTACAGTAAATTTTATATCCAAAATAAGCTGTTAATGTAACCTTGAAATGGCCCACCGGGCTCTAAGCAGTATAACACATCTTCAGCTGGTGAAACAATCACAATTGATGCAAATGTTGGTAATACAGTTCATATGCACTCTGTAACCTCTTCATTAGGTACACTTGTACTGTTTAACACCAATACGAATATTTAAGCACCTGATCAAATCAATTTGTTGCATAGTTATACAAACCCTAAATGTTTATCTTCAGCTAATGTTGAAAAGCCAAACAATTGGGATGAACAGATTACATTAGATGCTGTAAACATGGGATGACTAATGATAGCGGTATTTTTCTGTCTTGTTCGACTGTCAGGATATTGAAGAGCTGGACATGGACTGGGATGTTGCAGCTGACTATGGAGAAGATGTGGATGGTGTGATAGTAGTCCCTGAATTTGAGTGTCCACTGAATGAACAGCAGCTAGTAGAGCTTCAGGTGCTGATTGAAGAAAATGGAGACACTGACACTAGAGACCTTTACCTCCTATGTCATGAATATGTGCTTCAGGCTTTGTCAGGTGTTTAATGTTTGTTTTTGTGATCAGAAAGTGATATAAATAAAATATACAACAACCACAGTTAAATCTTTAGATTTATTCTTTTTAACAGTAGAAAAAATTTGTTGTACACTTGTTTGTACACAGTAGAAAATAGAAACAAAGCACAAAAAGGTAACAACTACCACAGTTAAATCTTTAGATGTATTCTTTTTTAACAATAGAACAACTTTGTTGTACACTTGTTTGTACACAGTAGAAAATAGAAACAAAGCACAAAAAGGGTACCAAAGTTACCAAGTAACTAAAACAAGTAACAAGGACCTTAAAATGCTACTTTAGTGTCTGCTGAACTCATAACCACCACAGATTGCCTCGGTTAGGTTGTTTTCAAACTCTTGGGAGGTGGCTAAGTGGCGTGTAGGAAATGTAATGGCAACAGCACAAGCATTGACAATGGGGTAACAAAGGCTATGTGCCCCATAGCGGGAGTCGCAGTCATGATCAAAATTAACAGTTATCTTGAATGCATCTCTCTTGGATTCGATCAGTGGAACATGTGCCTGACCTGTGACCCACTGAAAGAAGGTCCGGACTGACAGGCGCTTCCCCCCACCATTTGTTCCGTGCACAGCTGCCACGTTACTTTGACCTTCAGGGCTGCCCTCTTCTTGGCTGTCTGCTTCTTCTCAGAGACAAATACAAATAAGTAATTTCCAACATTTCTGTTAGTACAAATGCATTCGTCATATACATGGCGGGGGTTTAACAGAATACACATATGAATATAAACCTAAAGAGGGAGTAACTAATAAAAATAGAATAAAATGAAACCGGTGGAAAACAAGTGTATGATAGTATGGTAAGAGTGATGGACAAGGATTATAGAAAAAGGTGCTAAGCAGTGTGTTACCTCTGTCTTCCAACTTTTGCAAGAATTCCTGCAGAAAATTGATGATCCGCATCTCTCGCTGCCGTCTCATAGACCCTTCCTCACTGAAATCAGGAGATAGCGCAAGCAGAAGGAAGTCTACATTCACCTAAAATAAGGAAGCAAATCAAATGCTTAAACACGGTAAAACAGTAAGGATTGCAGATTTAAATTAAAGATTCATTTTATGTTTTGGCCTGTAGCGTTTAGCTCTTTGAACACACATTTGAAGGCAGCTTAAAGTAAAAATGCAGAATATGCCATAAGAGCAAGTCATCAGTGTCTCTAACAGTGGCTGTTCTAATAAAATAATTGTTCATTCACAAAGTTACTGACTTCCTGTAAGTGGCCGGGGACAAAGAGCTGCTGGCACATCTGGGTGTGATGTGCTAACACCTCATCTAATCCGTAGAGCCTCAATCCCTCACGCAGCTGGTTCAAGATCGGGATCAGCCTCACCAGTGCATGCAAAGCGATGGCACTAATAAACAGTAAGAAAATAAGGTAACACTTTATTTTACGGTGTCCTTGTTACATATGTTACATGTACTTACTGTAGTAATAACAGTAAATGACGCATAATTACATGCAACTAACCCTCAACCAAATCCTAATCCTATCCTATTCCTATAGTAAGTACATGTAGTTACTTAATATTACTCTGTACTTAAATGTATAATTACACTGTAACAAGGACACCTTAAAATAAAGTGTAACCGAAAATAATACTGTATTGATTCAGAGTTAAATTGTTAACACTAAA
This sequence comes from Gobio gobio, assembly GCF_949357685.1. Lineage (NCBI taxonomy): Eukaryota > Metazoa > Chordata > Actinopteri > Cypriniformes > Gobionidae > Gobio > Gobio gobio. Next base: position 44,120,168 of record NC_137101.1, on the reverse strand, counting down.
GCATTTTGTGACAAATATTTATGTTATGTTTATGTTAACTTACTCTGTGATGGCCTTTTTTTGGTCAACATTTATTGGCCCAGTGTAGCCACATGCCACAATCGCATCTGATAAGTCTATCAGCCTTTCTCCACCTTCTGCATTTTCCACCTGAAAGTAGAGACACAACCTTGATATTTGCAAAAAGAGAAAAACATTGTCTGATAACTTTATATGCCTGACTTGAAAAAATTACACTGCACTGTTTATTACACTGCATTACACTGTTTAAATACCTCTGTCATCAGATTTTTAATATCCTGATCAGTGACTTCGAGTACACCAACATCCTTGTCCATCTCCCCATGGCACAAGAAATGGTAGCACCATCTTGTAAGGAAGTTTGGTGCAGGACCCCCCTGCACCAAACTTGTGGCAAAAATCTCCCCACAAGTCCTTTTGTGACAAAGACAAAAGCTATTTTGAACAAAATGGCAGTGGACTTTTACTACCTAATTAAACAATACAAAGTCATATATTTTATATGACAGACTGTGGCACATACTTGAAACTGTTGTCCTGGTAGTCACAGATACTGTATTTAGGGTTTTTGCCCCTTTCCCCATCTCCTTCAAAAAAACGTTCTTCAATTCCACACACCATTTCTGTAAAGAACAAAGAGCTACTTTTGTCAAATGTATTAGATATGTATAATATATTATTCACATTGATAATCTCTTAAATGTGCTTTTCATCATGTGTGTTGACCTTGGTGGGGCACACATACCGGTAAGGAACTCTTTACGAAGAGCGCCTTGGTCTATTCCATTTTCTCCAATGAAGGAGACACTGAGGAGATTCTTTGGGGAGGCCTGTTTTTGTCTGGCCCACTGTTTCAGCCCCCTTTGAAACAGGTCCTCTCTTGTCACATTGATGTTGAATGACCGGGATGTGTCAACTTTCTTTTCAAGTGACATCAGGATGTCTGATACGCTACACAACAATATCAAAACAATATTGTTGAGAATTCAGTGCTACAGACCAAGGCAAGCATCATTATCTAATCCCATTAAAAATTATTCTACAGCATACCTGCCGAAGTGCTCATCGGTGTCCTCACTAATATCTGCATCTCCCTCATTTGTGTTGCTGTAAAGATCAACAATAACAAAAAATTCCATAAACAGGTAACCTTAATCCATCATCTGTCCAAATTCTTTAATAAAAGGGGGGACGATGAGGGGACTCTACAGTGGGATTGAGCATTTTAAGCAAGTGGATACAAAATGCATCAAACTTTGCAAGATACTAAGAAGAAACTTAGAAAAGCTTTTACCTTTCCCCGCAGACACTTGCATGCACATAGATGTCGTCTTTTGTAAATAGTTGACTGCACAATGGACAAGCAACCTATGAAAACAGTGTTAAATATCCATTAAAAATGCAGATGTACTCTTTCAGTGGTCAGATGTAAACATGCTCTTTGATGAGAACAGATCATGTAAAACATTTCACTGGTTAATTCTTAAAACCTAAATCTTAAGAAGAAACAGAAGCAATTTGCTCACCTTACTCTCCAAATGTGATGGCTGCACATCACCAGATGCCTGTAAAACATTTCTGGGTCATTCACATCAGATATATTTGAAATAAAATCATAAATGTATGGCTCAATAATATGAAATGCTATGTATGATCTCTTCATTTGTATTGATAGCTTACCACTTTGTCATCCAAGTTGATAATGTCATCATCACAGTGGGTCTATAAAATAAAATATCAAGACTTGATGACTTACAAAAAAACAATAGCTATAAACAACAGTGCCAGAAGCAATTTTGGGTTAAGCTGACAGGGACACTGCTAACATGGTCCCACCAGATATATTTGAAATAAAATCATAAATGTATGGCTCAATAATATGAAATGCTATGTATGATCTCTTCATTTGTATTGATAGCTTACCACTTTGTCATCCAAGTTGATAATGTCATCATCACAGTGGGTCTATAAAATAAAATATCAAGACTTGATGACTTACAAAAAAACAATAGCTATAAACAACAGTGCCAGAAGCAATTTTGGGTTAAGCTGACAGGGACACTGCTAACATGGTCCCACCAGATATATTTGAAATAAAATCATAAATGTATGGCTCAATAATATGAAATGCTATGTATGATCTCTTCATTTGTATTGATAGCTTACCACTTCGTCATCCAAGTTGATAATGTCATCATCACTGTGGGTCTATAAAATAAAATATCAAGACTTGATGACTTACAAAAAAACAATAGCTATAAACAACAGTGCCAGAAGCAATTTTGGGTTAAGCTGACAGGGACACTGCTAACATGGTCCCACCATCCAATAGTTGCTGTGAAATTTAAGAAATTACACAATGACCAACCTGTATATCAAATAAGGAGAAAGAACATCAATGTTATAGTTTCAAATCAGCAAGCCATACCTCAACCTTGACTTTAGACTGGATACATGTATTGCCATGGAGACCGAGGAGCTGCAGAGGCACATACTCCTGGCATGACACACACCAGGCTTTCGGCATGGCCTGGAACTCCAGAGCTGTGAAGGGTAGGGGAGAAATGTCCAGTGTGTTGTGGATGGGCATAATGTAGAGACAGCACTTGCCTCCCCAGCTCTTCACAAGGCTGGCCCCTATGTATCGTTCCTCTTCAGGTGTCAACAAGTTGAGTTTCCGTTGACCTGATCCTCCTGTTTAAGTTCAAATATTAAACAAATATTTATTTTCTGCCTGCCCCTTGTTGGAAGGATCATACTTTTCAAACATGACAACTTTATAACAAACAAAAAGATTCAATAAATTTCCTTTGCTTGGAGAAAAAAGTCAACTTCAATCTCTTGCTTTTTACCCATGGCTTTGTGCAGCATCCAAGCACCCTCCAGTTCTGACATCTTCGAATACGTCTCAGAAAGAATGCGTGTAATCTATGAATTTAAAGTGTGTGAGTAAGATTAGCAAATATTTATCAAATCAATGAGCTCAAGACAAATCTGTTCATTAGAGTTATTGGCAGCATTCCAAAAATAAATTATTTGGTTTTGGTGGTTAAGATTGGGGCTACTGTTTTCACTGGATATGCTGTTTTAGTATAGGTTAATAATATTTTGTGCAAATTTCAGTTCTTACTTCATTAAGTGTCATACCACATACCTCATTATGGCAAGCATCCTCTGGAACATTTACAGTCCTTCTTCCTAACCCAGCTTGTAAAAGCTTTAGCTCATCAGAAGGTTTGGGGGTTCTCTCTGATGGGCTGTCCAGAAGAAAGAATTGGATTGGCGTTGTTTTGGTGCCTGACGTTTTTTTAGACAATCGCAAAGGAGGCCTACACTTCTGCTTATCTTTAAATAATCCAGGGAAACACCTTTAGAAAGAGGAGTAGATGAAATTCAAATCAATTTGAATCAGCAGTCAAACAACTGTGTGAGGAACTGAAGAGGGCTGTTGTTGAAACAGCTGAGATGCATCCTTTGAACAACATCCAAACCTGGCCATATTCTTTTGAACTGCAGTCCCTGAAGGTGCCTGTGCAGGTCCACGCACCGCATTGTGCTCTTGTGGTTCCTGGGATGTGTCCTGCCTGGATACCCTGGCTGAGCTTGACTGCGCATTGTACTGTCCCTGAACTTCATTGTTCATTCAACATAATTAATTCACTGACATCATGTAACTTCTGTTGTGTTATAGGCTAAATGAATAGGTGAGCTGTATGATGATGACAGCAACACTTCCATGAAGAATGCAATAAGTTGTTCCACAAACCGTATTTATATATTGTTATATGTGTGGCGAGCGCCCAAGAGGGCCAGGTAAATTTAACAAATTAATTTGAGGATTGACCCTGCTGATCACCAAACAAGCGTTGCATCAGTCGTTGAAAAGTGCTGGGGGCATTGCAGAGCCCAAAAGGCATCCGATTATACTCAAAAAGCCCAAATGGGGTGCAAAAAAGCACTGTTTTCTCTCCTACCCTCCGGCAGGCGTTTCAGGATCCACCGGACCAGGACCAGCAGACTAAAGAGCAGTTTTTTCCCCAGAGCTGTCTCTTTATTGAACTCAAACCCCCGTTGATCCACTTCCCTCATAAACTGATAACTCTCCTACCTCACATCTTCCTTCACTTTGTTATTTGCACTACCGACTGTTTATCACAGTAACAACTGTTTACATATGCATCTTGCACTGCCATATCTTAACTGGATTATGCTCATTTGCACTGCCGACTGTATTTATAGTACCAATGTTTACATTTGCATTTTGCACTGTACTTCTAACTGTAATATGCAACCACTTTCCACTGCACTTTACACTTTTTTTTTTTTCCGGATAGCTCTGTCCATCATTTATTGCACTACCCTAATCCACTGCTATTCCTCATATTAGCCTAGCATATTATTGTATACCTCTATCTGTAAAATTCTGTTTATAGTAATAGCCATCTGTATATTGTATTCATAGTACATATTCACCTGTAAATTCTGTTTATAGTAATAGCCATCTGTATATTTATTCACTGTACATATTCACCTGTAAATTCAGTTCTGTTTATAGTAATAACGTCTCTCTATTTATACATATTTATACATATTCAGTACATATCCATGTCCTGCACTTACGCATCCATTGTATATCCTGCACTTGCTGCTATTGCACTTCTGGTTAGACCTAAACTGCATTTCGTTGCCTTGTACTTGTACTTGTGTAATGACAATAAAGTTGAATCTAATCTAATCTAAAAAGGCGGTTTTCGGCCTATCCCCCTCCACCACTGGGACCTGATTATATCCACTGGCTAGGTCTAAGGTTGAGAACCAACGGGCCCCTGTCAATGCATCCAGTGATTCCTCGATGCGTGGCAAAGGAAACGCATCCTTCCGTGTCTTGGAGTTTAACTGACGGTAGTCTACGCACATGCGCAGGCTACCATCCTTTTTCTTCACCAAGACAATTGGGGAGGCATAAGGGCTAGAACTTTCCCTTATCACCTGCGCTTCCAACAGCTGGTTAATATGAGCTTTTACTACGTCATACTCCGATGGAGGTATTCGCCGATATCGCTGCCTAACCGGAACATCATCAGAGAGGGGGATCTCATGTGCAATGAGACTAGTGCACCCAAGGTCTCCTTCATAACCAGAGAACACTGACTGGTATCTCCGCAGCAATGCTCTAACCTGAGCTACTTCTTCACCTGCCAACATGGACAAATCCATGGCATCAATCTGGTCCAGCACAGGACTTACTGAAAGGGGCTGAGAATTAACAGAAACTGTAGCAGACTTAACCTCAACTACATCTGAGGGCAAGCTGACCACCAAAACAGTGTTCAAGATGCCCAAGGTGTTATGTGGATACAACATAACATCTAAGGTGCTTACATTCACTACTGGTACATATGCAGTACCATTGTTCACACGAATCAACGCAGGAGCCGCAAACAAACCCGCAGGCAATCCACCCTCAAGTGGTTCAAAAAGTACCGTAGTCACCGAAAAATGTCTTGAACAGGTGGTGGCCACCAATTTCATTGTACCACCGGGTATACAACATACCCGGCGACCACGTACCCGAACTTTACCATCATGGTCCTTCTCAGGCTGAGTACTAACCTGACAGCAATGCTGAAGGGCCTGAACCATAATGCTCGGAGCTTCTGACACAGATGGTACACTAAATAATGCAGGGCCATGTTGGCCAAAGAGTTCCTGGTAACAGCGCCGGAGAACATTCATTCCCAAGACACCCGGAACCGAGATACTAAGCCCACCAGGAGGATCCTTGACCACTAGCACCCCACACTTTGGCACTATCTTACCACAAAGCTTGATGTCCAACTCTACGTATCCAATATATGGTATCTCAAGCCCATTAGCGGCCCGAAGCTGTAACCAGTGACATGTTTTAACACTTTGTTCAAAATGTCTGTGGAAACAACTTTCGGTAATTGTTGATACCATCGACCCGGTGTCAATCAGACAGGGAATCGAAACTCCACCGAACAAGGCAATAAGATGGGGGCATGACGCAACCAATGTATGAGAAAAATCGGAATGATGCAACACAGAGCCATTAGACTCCCCAACCGAACTGTGGCTCTGCAGTCCAGTGGGTGCTAGTTTTCCGAACGCCGCACGAAAAGAATCTGTCCCCCCCCCCGCAGTATCAGTCGTAGAAGGCCCGGAGCGAGACGGAACCCGTTCACTATTACAATCCCTGGCAAAATGACCAGGTCGTTGACAACGCCTACATATTACTGGAGAAGGATCACGCTCACTATCACAATCCCTGGCAAAATTACCAGCTCGTTGACAACGCCTACATATTACTGGACCCCGGCGGGGAGAGGGATTCCGCAACCGGGAGCCCTGTAACTGAGAAAGCCCTTGCGTGAGTTGGCTTAACTGCTCTTGTTGCTGCTTTAACATATCCCTTAACTCATCAAACTCAGACCTTGGGGTACTGACATCCGCTTGAGACTTCCCTTGTACCCCGTACTGAAGCCCATATGTTACTGGAAGTGACTGACTTCGAAGCCTCGCACCCCCTGGCATGCCTTCCCACTCCCATCGAATTGCTTCACTCGGGACGTCTAAAATAGTACATGATGGCTGACGGCGCACCAATTGCTTAAGTTCACGACGCAACGCCGGGTCCAAAACAAATTCAACAAATTGGTCACGCAGTAATATTTCAGCGTTTGGCATAGCGGTAGACGACTTCTCCTGGAGGCCCATCAAAGAAAGGGAAAACTCTAACAGGGTCTCCCCTTCCTGTTGCCTCCGGGAGAAAAAGGCTTCTTGCAAAGCTACATATGACAAGGAACACCCATACAATTCACGAAGGGCCGCAATTATTCTAGCCGAATCCCCTCTATCCGTATCAGGGCGATGCCTAATTTCGTCACGAGCTTCCCCTTCTAAATGATCGAAGAGGAAGAAAGCTTGATCAGCCAATGACAAGCAACGGGCCCGCATACAAGCCTGCGCTTCATCAACCCATTCCTCAATGCCTATACCGGATGTTCCACTAAATTTTGGGCATTTCCGGTCCCTTGGCACAAAAACAAACCTATCCACTGGAGCAGCACCAGCACTGGCCAATGCAGGTCTAGCCACTGCTGCTGCAACATCACTATCATTAGTGGTACTAGTGCCTGGAGAACTTACCGATGGTTGTTCCTGTCGCAGCCTTTCATTATCAGCTCTCAATTGAATCACCAGGTCCCGCAACTCCTGCAACTCACTTTCCATGTTAACTCAAAAACAACAAATTTTAGTGGGGACTCAATTGAACATACACCGCTGTCTCGTCCTTACACACACAAAAAAAATAAAACCGGTTTCTCCAAGAAGCTGCCAAACAAAGAGCAATCCTGCCGACTACGCCAGATTGTGGCAAACGCCCAAGAGGGCCAGGTAAATTTAACAAATTAATTTGAGGTTACCAAATGAAGGAATAATGCCCGACTACGCCACTTTGGGAATTTCGCCCAAAGCATTAAACTGAAAGGCTTTGCACAGGTTCCCTGCCTAGTGGCAAGCAAAACGTGGAGACACAGGTATCAATCAATACAAAAATTGAATAGGAATAACATAAAAGCATACATGAAACAACATCACACATCAGACTTGCATAAGTTACTTCAAATGTCATGGAGCTGCGGCCACTACAGGGAAGAGGCTCCAATATAGAGGTCTTCACGGAGCCCCCGAGACCCGTGGACCCGGGACCCGACCCGGGACCCGTACGGGTTCGGGTCTATATTTTAAATGATCAGCCGGGTCCGGGTCGGGTCCCAATCTATTACTACGGGTCCCGGGTCTGTTTAACATTGTGTGCAATACCCGAGTCGATCCGGACTCGGAGAACACCTGCCCGTGATCAGAGTCAGTCAGCACTGCTTGTGTGTTTTTTGTAACTTGCAACTGTAAAATTAGGATAAGAAAAGTGTGAGCCGGGAAATAAGGTTTAAAAAAAAGAAAGAAGAAAAACACGAGCGATCTCTCTCTCTCTCTTGCTCGCTCGCCTCACGCGCTCGCTCGCTCGCTCTCTCTGCAAGCGCACCGTAATAATAATGGTTACCTTCATGAGTGATGTGTGAAAAAAGCTAAAAAACAACGAATATAAAGAAGTTAAACCCACGGCACCTCTTCTGTCCGGGCATCCTTCATGCATATTGTGGACAAACATGAGAAAAAAGTAAGTGCTGTCTACGTGTGACGCACTGTTGAAGTTTGATTTGAACTTATATTTAAATAATATATTTAAAATCAGCAACAAAATCTCAGTTGAACTGTCACAAATGTTTTCTATGATGCTCAAATTGCGTAAAAAAGCTCATATTTCAGGTTGCTCCAGCCACCGCGCATGTGCGCAGTATCAAGCGCGTGTCATTTCTATGGCAACCCGAGCTTCCGCTGTGATTGACTTTAATAATAATATGAATGAACCGTCTTATTTCTTAAAGTTTTGGTGGTCAGGCTCGGCTCACAGAGATTATAGCAAATAAATAATGCGGACGTCAGCGGCCACCGAACGAGCAATCGCTATTATAGTTCAAAAAGGCAAACAGTCAAAGTTATTATGCGAGTTAACTCGAGTCGAAATGCAAATTTGCAAAGACGCATTTGTCATCCATCACCGTGACATAAAGTGGACTTTTAAAGCTGAAATGATGAGTGAATTAAGCATGCTTGGAATAACAAGAGAGGAATAACATGGATTTAACTTTTTGGCAAGGATGTAATGCATCACAAGTAACGTTACAAGGAAGGGAGACGACGGCTAGGTAAGACAAAAAGTTATATTTTTCATAACTTGTTTATTGACTTGTTAATATCAGTTATTGTGGAATATGTGACAAACGGATCCAGTCGGGTCTGTGTCTTCACGCTGGGTTCGGTTCCAGCTTTTAAATAATAGACGGGTCCAGGTCGGTTCCGGGTACTACGTTTTTGGCATTTCTCGGATCTTCACGGGTCCGGGTCCAGCTTTTGAAATAATAGACGGGTCCGGGTCGGTTCTGTTAAGCACATTACGGGTCTCTTCGGGTTCGGGTATGAATTTTTGGACCCGTGAAGACCTCTACTCCAATAAGAAGGGATCTCGATCTGCACAGCACACTCACATACCAAATAAAGAACCACAGTGCACGCCACCGACCACAGCACACAATGAAGAAACACCACCACCAATAGAGGAATGGTCGCCCTGGTCAAAAGCCGCAGCTCCTAAAAGAAAATAACTCAATACACACACACACTTTAACTCAAACTACAGCAAATTAAATCCCAAATAAATGGTTCACAATGTTATCAACCAAAATAATCAATTAAACAAACAATAAACTCAATTTAGATTAAGAAAACAAAAGATTGATTAAATCAGCTTAAATTCAAAATGACCCAATTTCACATTAATAGGGAAAATTAGATTACAACATTCAGAAAAATAAATCAATAGGACTACTCAAGTTACCAAACCAAAACAAAAAAACAATATACCTGATTTGAATTAATTAGACAAAACCTCCAACAACTTTAACAAAACTAAATACCACACCACATCAGCACACGTAAAGCTTTGTTGGAATGAGGCATGTGCACACAAGGACACAGTTCGTTGGCGTGGGTCGAACCCCACCGTAACCCAGCACACACACACTCAATGCAAATCGACCATAGGACGAGACAGCGATGCTGCAACTGAAGGGATGTTATTCACCCTGCAATCCAATACAAGCTGCGGGAACCGGGATGTAGCTGTAAGTGTATTTACTCAGCCTATTTGCAACAGTCGTCACCCGTATGCCAAACCTCAACTGAAATAAAACAAATAGCGACTCGCACCACTTCCACGGCTGATAAGCGGATATAATAAGTTAACCACATACCTGGAGGAGGACAGATGCAACTCACAGCCATCAGCCGATTAAAGCAGCTATGACGAAACGGCCGCCGCAGAAGCGACCATGCATACAGCCGCCTTCCTTTACCGGAACAGATCCACGTCTATTCACAACAACGGAACCCACACCACATCCGGGAAATGATTCATAGAAGGCTTTTTGAAGTATGAGACAGTGGTCACTGCTCAACTCTTACTTCGCATTTTTGAGCATTGAAGATCGAAATTTTATTGTTTAATGTTATTTTTATTTAGCATTAATATGTTTTATTATTTTTCATAACTATTTGTATAATGTACAATGTAAAGTCAGACTGTGTTGTACATGTGTCCCAAGGAGAGACTTGGATGAGCTATATTTGTTACAGGAATGTGCATACTTATAGAACATGTTTCCACTGATGCACACAGTAGCATGCATCTGTTCATGATGTATTGTCAACTGGTTCTTTATAAGGAAAGTGGATTGTGCAACTGATGTAAGCATGATGTATACGCTCTATTTTAAACATAGGACGCATGTTTCTCTTCCTTCTAAGGAAGTCTCTTCCTAGTGAGATCCTCTGTTAGTAGTATATATAATATCCAAATTGAGTGTCCGGCCTCAGACGAGACGAGACAAGATGAGGGAGAGATGAGAGATGGGATGGACGATGGGATGAGAGACGGGAGACAGGACAAGAGAGGATGAAGAAGGGAGAGGGGAGAGAAATGGAGGAATGGAGAAACATACAGCTGGCATGAGACAATAACTTTTCAATGTCTCAACTATGTCTGATATATAAAATAATAAATAAGAGATCTCTTGGCAAATTACTGGTATCCGGTCCTGTGATTCAATCATAACGGGGACAAAAGCTGAATTTTCAGATCTACAAGCATACATCCCCCCTTTCAAAATACTTGCAGTCAAAGGGAATGGATATCATCACAGCTCAGCGTCTGGTTGAGGGGACAGAGGAGGGTCTCAGGAAGTGTGCTAGGGACTTTGAAGGAGTTAAGTGTGCAGCTGATGAGTTTGTGAAGTGGGCTAATAGAAAGTTGCAAGAGGAGGAAGAGTGTGAGCTTGTAGTGCAGGCTGCCTTTTCTGAGAGAAGGATCAGAAAAAAGAAAAGAATGCCAGGAGAGCTTGCAGAAGATGAGCAGTTAGCATCAGCTGATACTGACTTTGAGGTAAAAATACACAATGTCATTGTAGACACAGTAATAGGCAGTATCCAAAGGAGGTTTTCTGCTAATGCAAAACTTTGCTCTGATTTTGCCTGTTTAGACCCTAGAAACTTTGCTCATGTGAGGGAAAATGGACTCCCCAGCTAAGCAAATGTCTGCTTAAGTTTGATGACAGGGCTACAGTTGGCACATTATGTGGTGAACTGTAAAGCCTTGCATCTCAGTGGGACAGACTAAAGATGTCCCCTCTGGAGGGTTACATTGTCAGGACAGCTAGTGAAATCCCACAAGGAGGTGATGAGGATCCTTCCATGGAACAGCAGGATGTAGATCTATACCCCTTTTCCACCAAAGCAGAGCCAGAGCTAATTCAGAGCCAGAGCTAGTCCCAGTTCTTAGTTGGTTCGACTGTGGAGCTTTCTAAGAACCGTTTGCTTTTCCACAAGTCGAGAGCCACAACAGAGCCAGGTCTTACGTCACTGTGTATACGTCATATCTTTCCCAGCAACGCTAGCGCGCTAGCGCCAAACACAAACACACCATCAACAATGGCGGACGTTGCGTTGCAATTGATGTTCATGGCTTTGCGGACTTACATCGGCATCCAAACACGGCGGATCCAACGTGTTCGTGCGGCTCGCCGTAATTTGTACAGACGGAGATTACAGGCGAGAGTAACGGTATGTACATAACATTTATTTTTAACAATAAGATGTCAACTTTAGCCTCAGCATGTTGCTACTATCCTAGCATCGACTTTGCTTATAATCAATCACATTGTTGTTAAATAAAAATGTATTAAGCATTGGTGTAAGAAGTTTACTGCTTTGTAAAAACTCTACTAGAAGTGCAATTTACCTAAGTAAAAGTATGTCTGTATTATAAGCAAAAGTCACTCACAATATTAAAACCAAAAGTAGTTAATCTGCAGAAAAATGTGTCCATTGTCAGTTGTTCTATTCTATATAATATTTTTAATTTTTCTTACTGCTGCTTTAATGTTTAGCCTATATTGCATTGTACTGCTGTTGCCAATTTTTATATCATATATACATACATACATATATATATACATAAAAAATATATAAAATGCACAGTCCCTCTATTGCCCATAAATGAGACTTTTTTTTTTTTTTTTATCTTTACAGGCAATCTTGCAGCTGAAGGCAAGGAGGAGGTCACCTGTAATGTGGGCATATCCACGATCTGACCACTGGTGGGACACAATTGTTCCGGATTTTACCCCGTTACAATTCATGCAGAATTTCCGTGTGTCCCCAGCATCATTTGAGTATATCTGCAGTCGGGTCAAGCATGTCATGGGGAGAAGGAACACAAACTACCGTTTGTGTGTCCCAATCCGAAAGCGTGTTGCTATTGCCATCTGGAAACTGGCCACGGGTGGTGAATACAGGACCATCAGCCATCTTTTTGGAGTAGGCCTCAGCACTGTGTTTAATTGTGTTCAGGAATTCTGCAACACAGTCATCACGGTGCTGCTTCCTGTCCACATGAAATTTCCTGATGCTGACAAGTTGTTAGAAATGGCCACTTTCTTTAATAATCGTTGGAGAGTTCCACAGTGTGTTGGTGCAATTGATGGCAGCCACATTCCAATAATTGCACCAGAGGACTATCCACGAGACTATTTTAATCGGAAAGGCTGGCATTCTATTGTTCTGCAAGCAGTTGTGGATGGCAAAGGTCTTTTCTGGGATGTTTGTGTTGGCTATCCAGGGAGTGTGCATGACGCCAGAGTGCTCCGACAGTCACATTTGTGGGAGGTCCTAAGTGATGGGGAATTACTTGGGCAAAACAAAGTGACCATCTCTGGCTGTGATGTTGGACATTACCTGATAGGTGATCCAGCGTACCCAATGCAGAATTGGCTCATGAAGCCCTTTTCTGACACTGGCAGACTGACCCCTGATCAACACACCTACAACTACAGGCTGAGCAGTGCACGATCGGTTGTGGAGATGTCTTTTGGGAGATTAAAAGGACGATGGAGGTGCCTCCTAAAAAGAAACGACTGCAAGCTGGAGCTGAGCAAGAAGATGGCACTGACCTGCTGTGTGCTCCATAACATTTGTGAGGAACATGGTGACAATTTCACTGAAGAGCACCCAGACAGGACTGTAAACATTCAGCCTCCTGTCCAGACAGTACCTGAGCATGCTAACGCAGAAGGGGCCGACGTCAGAGCTGCATTAATGATGCATTTTAACGGAGGGAACGAGTGATTCTTTCAATACAACAATTCCATATTTTTGTAACACCGCCATTTGTGTTTAAGGACATCTGGACTGTCATAAATTGTATTATGTATTATTCTCTTCCATTGATTAAAAAACTGAACCAGACATTTGTATTAAGAAACATGTTTATTTAAACCAAAAAAAACTAATACAAATATTTATCAAACAGTGCAAAATGTAAAAATGTAAAGTGCAGTAAATAAATTGTAAATAATTTAAATAAAAAGTGTACATAAAAAGAAACCAAAAACACTGGTGATGTGCAATTCTTGTGCAGTTCTTTGTGCAAATTTTTGGCGCTCATTTGTGCAATTTTTGGGCGCTCATTTTTGCACTTGTGCCTCCATTACAGCCACCATGCGCCCCATGAGTCCAAGCAGCGAATGTGTGTCCGCTCGCATGTCCTGCCGCAAGGCATCGTCCAGGTCTTTGCTGTGCTGCAAAAACCTCTCATCTGCCCTTTCTAAATACTGCACCAGTTCTGAAGTGCTGTCTCTCTTCCTTTTTCCTGTGTAAAACAATAATAGCAGATGACAGATCAATGTGTTGTCATAGCATTGCAAAAAAAAAAAAATTCTGCAGGGAAATATGCGTATGCATCTGCTATATGATTAAATACTATTTTATATTATAGCATTATACATCACTATCACTTCACATTTTGCTCATGTCCCATATTATTTCCTACGCATAATATTGTATAAAGCAAGTTAATGTAATTAATGTTACATATCAAAGCATTTTGTGTTGATGTTCATTAAGTTAAATGAAAGGAAAAAACGTTATTTCCGTATCTTTTAGATAGATACATACATACACATGTGTGTATATGTGTGTGTGTATATATATATATATATATATATATATATATATATATATATATATATATATATATATATATATATACACACACACACACTCACACACTTACATATACATACACACACACATAGAATGTTTGCATAGTGTACGGTGTGCCCATTTGCACAGAAAGTCTTACCCCGTTCAGAAGATGTAATGTTATCCCCAGAACTGCTACACGACGGCGTGGGAGAGCTGCAGCCCAGCGGTGGCGGTAACGCGACGGTTTCATCACCGTCGTTGATGGCAGACAATTCTATAAACAAAAACAAGACAGTGCATCAATAAAAAACACTTTTTTTGTCCACTGTTTTTTATACACGGTTCTGCTGATACTTTAAACAATGAAATCACAGATACAACTATCCTAGCTATCAACATTGCAAACACTAATATGAGTAATTAGTACCTTGCTAAACATCTAAAAACACAACTGACTGGGAACAAGTAAAATATTGTAAAAACAGAACTTACCAGGATCATTGCAACTTTGCTGCAGTGAATCATCCGCCATGGCCTCGAGCACTATTGTCGCCGAATTCAGTGCCCCAGTTACCTGGCATGCCGGTCGATCGCCGAGGACCGAGTCGAGGACGTCGAAATGGGGGTTTCGGCGTGGGCGACCATTGCCGCTTCTACCGAGATCCTTTTTTTGGTCCCTGTAGTCTTTTTTTAGTTTTTTCAGTTTGTTGCTTATCTGGACGATGTTCCTGTCGAACCCCGCTGTAGCCATGTCCCGCTGGATCTGCTGTAAAACTGGTTTCGTCCGTGAAGCCCCGTCTAGTTTACTCTGGACTTCTGCAGAGGACCAGAGTGCTAAAAAGCAGCTAATTTCCTCCTCGGACCACTGTTGCTTTTGTCTAAGCGCGTCCATTGTTGTGTTTAGCGTTAGCTGCTAATTCAAAAATGGCGGTCACAAGTTTGTGGTCTTGTTGGTCATGGTAACCCCGCCCCCAGCCGCTGACGTAGGCGGTTCTTACTTCTAGCCCTGTTCTAGCCCAGCAATGTTTTGGTGCTACTTAAGAACCACTTTTCCTGGCTCCGAGGTGGTGCTTTCGGTGTGGAAACACAAAGAACCGATTTGAAACTAGGCTCTGGCTCCGATCTAGCTCTGGCTCTGCTTTGGTGGAAAAGGGGTACTAGAGAGCAAAACTTGTTCCTCCTGTAAAAACTGTGTCATTTGTGTTCATCTCATTCTCTCTCAGTACAATCTACTAACTGATGCCTACCATGTGATTGGACTCGCCTACAAGTTGCTATTAACACTGTCCATCACACAAGTAGCCTGTGAGAGAAGCTTCTCAACAGTGAAATTCATAAAAAACAGGCTCAGGAGCACTTTAACCCAGAAGAACTTTGAGGCATTCAAGGTCCCGTTTTTCGTGTTTTTTTGAAGCTTTGATTGTGTTTACAATGTGCAAGATAACATGTGTTCATGTTTCGCGTGTAAAAAAACAGTATTTTTCACACAATTTACTTATCTGTATACCGCTGTTTTCACTGTCCTCAAAACGGCCTGAGAATTTCCTCGTTCTATGAAGTCCCTCCTTCAGAAATACGTAACGAGTTCTGATTGTGCCAGCGGTTCCCGTGTTGTGATTCGACAGCAGCTTAGCACACGTTGCCCGGAAAGGTCACGCCTCTTACCATAACGGAGATGCATGCGCTCAATGATCTCTAAGTACAGCGTCCCTGGGAAAGCCAAACAAAGGTGATTTGACTCCGGGATGAAAATAACAGCGTCTCGACGACATGTCGACAAACACACTCTACGAACGCAACCGAACGCAACACTTCCTCTTCTCCACGCGGGAGCAACAAGACCACGCCCCCTTTTTCGCGTATTCTTGTGGGCGGAGGTTAGTCGACAAACTGTTCTACTGACGTAATTAAAGCAGGATATACATGGATGTTGTCCAAACCGGCCGTTCGCTGTAGGCTTTGAAAGGGAACTTCTGTTAAATAAAATATCTCGTTTGGCATTGAACTTTGAGCTTTATAATTTTACAGGTATTATTTATGCTCTAACAGCAACATTACACACTAACTAAAGTTTGAAAAATGGGATCACGAAGAACAGGACCTTTCATGCTCATGTGCACTGAGAAAGAAATTCTCATGTCTTTGGAAAATGACACTGTGATAGATAAAGTTGCAGAGACCAGTGCTCTGCTCAGGCATTTATTAATGTTTTAGGGTTGTCCATGTTTCCTTGAAGCTAAACGTATGCAGAGGAAAAAGAGATGAAACAATCATTAGAAAGTTATACTGTGAAAAAAATTCAGATAACAGTGTAATACTTAATGTTCTCACATTTGAAGTTGTAAAGCAGCTGTTTCCTTGAAAAAGAGATGCTCCTGTCATTAGAAAGTGCAATACATTTTATTTTAATCTTTATTTTTTTTTGTATATTTATTTTTGTTCGATATATTTTTTATTAATTTTTTTAATTTCAATGTTTGGATATTAATGAATACTTATTCTTAAAGAAAATAGATTCTGATACTGTACTGTTATTTACTGTTCTAATAAATCTTCACTGTGAAAGAAAAAAACTTAGGCTACTGTTTTTGCACTGAATTGGAAATTGATATTTTTCAAAAATACAAAGAATTACAAGGCTGTAGAGAACAGTGCGTCTATTGCAGACTTTTATTCTGAGGTTTTAATTACATTATTTTAATATAGTCAGTCGTAAACTAAAGTGGGCTGGTCTAAGGCATGAAACTCCAGGGCTGAAAATGAGTCCCAATCCGGCCCTGGTGTATATGCATGGAAGTCCACAAAACTTCAGTACCGACACTTTGAAATAAAAGACAGGGAAAGCAATAAAGGGCATTGCTAACAACACATTCAGCCAGCCACCTACGTTTCTCATAACAAGCGCGTGAAGCTCCAAGTTCAGCTGCGTCCTGTCACTGGCCTGCTGCTGGATTTGTAAATCGCGTTAGTCCGGTTCGGGATCTTCCAACGAACGCCTTGTGAAAGAATTTGGTTTAACTGCTGCCATCTCTACGAAACTTATCATCTTAGCAAGGTTTTGGCGGAGTCGGAGTGACGTCGCCCGCGCACTTTCGCTTTAGTGGCCAAGAACGGAAAGTTGAATGACAGGTGACGAGAACCAATCAGATTTGATAAAATAACACGCATCCAATTCTGATTCGCCAGGGACGCAGCGACCTGCGTCCGGAGGAGGATCTTTAAGAACCAATTAGAGACCAACTTCTGGTCACATGCTGCCCGTATATTTTTGGACTCAGATAGACATCCATTTGTCCGGCGTCCCTCACGCATGAAACCGCATGAAACATATTGAAGAACATATAAAATAGTTAACCCATCAAAGCCAGTTTTTATTAAATGCTGAGGCTCTTACTAACAGCCAGCACATCGTATGAGTAAACTATTTTATTTTTATTTCACTTTTATATCATTTTTGTATACATGTATATTTCTGGAATTTTGATGCTTAATATGCAATATAGAGCATGTTCAATTAAGTGTATAGCCTACTTTTAATATCACCGATCAGGCATAACATTATGACAGGTGAAGTGAATAACACTGATTATCTCATCATCACAGCACCTGTTAGTGGGTGGGATATATTACACAGCAAGTGAACATTTTGTCCTCAAAGTTGATGTGTTAGAACCAAGAAAAATTGTTAATTTGATGTTTTCATTTTGAAATAACATGTTTTAATCAAGTATCCCAATCAAACAATCATGCTTTGCAAAGGGGCTGCATTCGGAGAGTAAATAATTATAAATAAATAATTTAAATAAAGTGTTATTTTATGCATTTTTAACAAGATGAGAAACTTTTTCATGTCTCTGTTCTGTTATGTTGGTATTTAAAAGTTTCTGTTATGTTAGTGTTTTTGGGGGGTTACCATTGTGGTGAAGTGTAGAGCATGTGCTTGGGTTGAGGACCTGCTAACAAGAATACAAATGGTTGTCCCACTTTATATTAGGTGTCCTTAACTACTATGTACTTATATATAAAAAAAAAGTACAATGTACTTACTGTGTTTTTATATTGTATTGCAAAACACTTTTGCTGATATTGAGGTGGGATATGTGTAAAGTTAGGGACAGGTGTGGTGGTATGGGTAAGTTTAAGGGTAGGGTTAGGTGTAAGGGAAGTGTCAACAGTGTAATTATAAATGTAACTACAGAAATTAATTACAGATGTTATTACGTGCAGTTAGTGGCGGGCCGTGCATTTCACACCTAGGCCTTCAGTGGTATCCTACCTGAATTAATTCACCTCTTAATAAAATCATCATGACGCCACAGCTATAGAAACCATCAATATTATACAGAAACGCAGTATAACAGGGTGTTATGTCTCTCATGGAGCGAGAATGAATGATTAAATAATTAAATAATTTAAGAGTTATTAACGTTCTCCGACCACCGAAAGCAAATTGTGCGATTTTTGTGCATATTTTACACGAAAGAAAACGCAACAGCATAAATGGTTCTTGAAAAATCTTACCAACAGTATGACAAATTTATTTCAGGTGAGGTTCAAAGATAATACAAAGTTTTTTTACATTTAAACCCCGTAAAACTATATTTTAATAGTATGAAAATGTTGTAAATAATATATATTAATAACGAAAATAATAATAATTCAAAAAAATCGATCATAAATTTGCAAGAAAAAATAAATCACATTCATCACGGAAAAACGGGGCACGGATTAGCCAGCCCAGGGTTGACTGTAGGATATAAAAAAAATGTAAATAAAAATCATTATAGCGGGATTACAAATTTAAGAAAGTACATTGCATTTAGCATTTAAGGTAAAAATTATGATATTAGATGAATTAGTCTGCTATGCAAATCTTCCAGACCTGTTTTACTGATTTCAGAGGCTCTAGCAAGAGTCTCCTTTCCTGCCAGACCTGTTTTCTCTATTGTGTTTTAAATGAGTCAGATCACTGAGATTCCACCTTTCGGAGCCCAGACGTTGCACCTTTTGTCTTTAATGGCTCTGGGATGGTTCTTGGAATTGGAGTTCCTGGCCAGTATCAGCATGCGAATAGTTATGCTGATTCAATGGGACTGGTAGGGCTCTCAGAGTAGGGTGTGTCCTTTTACCTATACAACATTTGCATTGTATTGTTCAGAGTGTCTCCTCCCCTGCTGTATAATCCCTCCCCCTGAAATATAGATAAATTACAATGTATAACTCCTTTAGTTAGACTTGGAACCTCAGCCGAAGAACAGCATGATTCCCAATAAACGAGTAACGTCTGCTTTAAAGATATCCCAACGTCTCCTGGTCTCTTCTTCAAACGAGGAAAAGGAAATTCACAACAACTTTCCAAAATAGGCTATGATTATTACACAAAACATGCCAATGTGTGCAGTAATACTGCTATTACCCATCCTCTCAAATAAATCAAGATCCATGGGACTTCAAAATCAGCTGGTATACATTACAGCACGTTCGTTTTTAGCCGTGACAGATCGAATAGCGTTCCGCGACTGTGCGTTAAGCTGGAGAAGGCAGTAGGATATGCGGGAATTTTGAAAATGGCTTTGTAAGTATGTCAATGAATACATTAATTTCTTCTCCTCTGTCAGCCATTTGGGTTTGAAAAAACGCTATTAAAACTACAGATGCGGTTTGCTGGTTATTTTGACTAGGCTACTAGTACGCTCTCTGATCATCCAATCAAAGGACGTGAAAATGCCGACGTTATTGTACGCCAGCTAGATGGCCCCGCTGTCGCCAACTGAAATCTGATTGGCTGATTAAATCGGAGTGATTATCTGATTGGTTAAAGCGCAGTTTCATTGCCATTCATTTAAGCTAGCAGCGCCCGTGATATTGATTCTGAAGGCCTCAAGGCAGATTTCTTTGACCTGGCAACACATAATGACTGAAATATGATTGGATAAAAGCTCTAACATAAACAAACACTACTGGAAGCAGCGCAACCAAGAAAAAAGCGATGAAGTTAATTAAATAGACTATTGGGAATAATTTAACACACATTCACAGAAAAAATACATTAAAATTTAAGTATGTGATTCTGATAGTGATTAGGCCAGCAGAGAAGGCCTTGCTGGCCCTGACGGCCCATCACTGCATGCAGGTATTTATAATATATAAGTACAATGTAAAAACATGTATGTACACAATGTACACAAGTGCATTTTAAGGCCATCTAATATAAAGTGCGACCCAAATTGTTTTAATACAGCAACCACTATGATAGTGTTCTGGGTGGAACCAAGCCTGCCGCACTCATGTTCAAAACTGAAGCCGACTCGATCGCCCCAGGTGGTTGGTCCCAGTACAGCTCATAAACCCCGCCCCTCTGTGTATTCTAATGGACGCGAGACAAACTAAACAATCAAATTTCACTTCATATATTTTTTTTTCTCCCAAAGTTGGTTTCTGTCATTTTAGGTAGTTTTTAATCACACTGATTTCAAGTGTTCATTTTTTAAATAAGTTTGGTTTTAGTTAGTTATTTGATGCTATAAAAACGGGGGTGTGACGTCATGAGTAACAGCTGAGATTGACGGCTTCTCTGAGTGAAGTTGTCAATGAGGCACCTTTTTTCAGGATTTTTGGGAGGAGATTGGAGCTTTAGCTTTCTACATTTCTATAACTGTTTATTTCACACCAACATAATAAATTGTTCTGCATCTGCGAGAGTGTGGGTGAGCTTTTGATAATCACGGCTCGACTTCCTGCTCTCTACTGCGCAGACTCCGGTCCCGAGATCACTACTGCGCAGACTCGGTCCCAAATCTGCATCCAATGTTTCCTTAATGCTGGATTATTTGGGAAGCTGAACAAAGTTATCTTTCCCTCACAACCAGAAACACACATCTTTAGTGACATTTCGTGGTCTAAAAGCAAAGCGCTTCCAACGGCTCCCGTAATCTGAACAAAGCATGTTGATAGGTGCGCTCTCGCACGCGCTCTTCCTGGAGAAGTGCCCATACAAGGAATTCCACCAATTTTGACGTAATACATGGCCATACTCGAAAAAATTTTTCAGAAACTTGTTCGACTATGGAAGGAGTGTATTTGGCACAGTAATAGCCTACTCCGTAATGTGTCCAGCTAGTTTTTTTAAATGTTTAGCATGAGCATTAGGGCTGGGAAAAAAAATCTATTTTTCGATTAATCGTTTTTAAAGGCCAAGAATCGGTTTTTTTCCCCATATTTATTTAATAAAATTTGAATATAAAATTAACGTAAATCTTATTACCAGTCTTCTCCACTAGATGTCACCCTCTTATTGACCTTGCGCGATGTTACAAAGGAGCGAGAGGTGCGCCTGTCATTCCTTCATTCAGTGCTTAAATGGTGCCTCACAAATGATAAATCAACAGTCAATAGAGTCAATAGACAGCGCAGGACCAATAATTCAAACCTAATAGCTTAGCCTATATTATAAACAGATTTCCTCAAATAAAAGTTATTCCGCATAAGTCAGCACGTTAAGGTATTGTTAATTACCACGGCAACTTCTTGTGTCCAGGAACGCGCTTCTTGTGTATAAAAAGTAACGAGTGGTGCAGAAGGAGGCTCGGACGCCGGGGGCTCCGTCTCATCCCCCGGCGGAGAGATGACCGAGCGGCGCGCCCCGCAAAGATAGCACCCATTCCCAGTTAGGATCTTGATCCTCGAAAGGCCTCATCAGGCACTACGATCGACCCCAATTACAGACGGTTTGGCCGGCGCGTTTCCGAGATATAGCCGGTTAAAGTTTCAACTGGTCTCGTTCGATCCGCCCCGGTTCTCTGTCCCGGGGGTTTCCAGTCGATCCTGCCCGGTATCGCATATATGCTTGTCGGAAAGATAAAATCGTATGGCAATCGCATCTAAGAAAGGCACGCAAATAACAGAGATAGTGACGAAATATAATGCATCATCTGGGGCACGAATCACAGCACAGACGCACCTGGAGGAAAAAGCCTTCATAAAAACGGACAGAGTCTGAATGACGGTCGGCTAAATCGCAAGAAAAGCTTGTCCTTTACTGAAAATTGCTGAAAATCATCCAATATCCTTTTTGTTTTAGAATAAATGTATCAAAATATCCATAAAAACACAATTGTATTGTATTTAACATAATTTTATGCATTTGAAATATAGAGATGGGTTCTGTTTTAATGTACACAAGTGTACTTAAAATAAAAAGAGTTTAATATACAGGTTTGTGGCTCTTAATTTCTTTTTAATTACCCACTTGTAAACTTGTTCACTGTTCTTTTTTTTTATAAATATAGTATTTGTAATAAATCTATATTCATTGAGTTGAATCAAGAATCGAAATTGAATCGAGAATCAAAAATTGAATCGAGAATCAAAAATTGCATTGAGAATCAAAATCGAATCGGTTTGAGAGTTTGCGAATCGAAATCGAATCTAATCGGAACATCTGAATCGATACCCAGCTCTAATGAGCATCCAGCTCTTTAACGGTATAAATAACTCAGAATGCATGAAATAGCATTAGACCCCCCCCCCCCCCCCCTTTAATCTTTGTTAATATTAATGTCAACATTTACTAATACATTATTAAAATCCTGTTAACATAGTTAATGCACTGTGAACCAACATGAACAAACCATGAACAGCTGTATTTTTATGAACTAACTTTAATGAAGAGGAGTAAATACTCACTTACAAACAGGATATGATTTGTTAAGCATGAAGAGAACTTATCCGTCTGGTTTGGCCGCTCGTTCTTGTCACAATTCACCAGTGTGAGTGCCTATGAGAACCATCAGAGGGCACTCCACTCCAGACTGTCACTCCATCAAGGACTACATCTCCCATAATCCTTTGCCCGGACTCTTCAACAACCATTGATTACATCCACCTGCACCCCATTACCTAGTTAGCTCACCCTATATAAGCCTGTTCATTCTGTCAATCATTGCTAAGTCTTGTTTGTTGTTAACTGCATTTCTGAGCGTTTTCCCTGGTTTCATGTCTGTCGGTTTTTGGATTTCTTGCCTGTCTCCCGGATTACCATTTTGCCTGTCTCTCCTGCCTTGTTTACCTGTTTGGACTGCTTGCCTGTGTATGACCTTTTGCTTGTTTTTTGACTACGTTTGTGGATTACCCTCTCAATAAAGCTGCGTTTGGATCCTCAACCTTCTGACTCAGAGCAGTACGTTACAGTTCTAATGTTAACCTAGATAAATATGCGTTATTATTCGGCACATATCCAAGTGTTTGTGTGGAGTGTGGAAGCTTAAGTATAGCGCGCTTACATCACATGAAGGCGCCAGTGCGGTCACTGGCATTTATTTTCCTGACAGCGAGAACAACTTAAAATACTCCATAATTTATGGTCATACAGAACAAACAGGACGCGCGCTTTCTTTCGTCCTATAGTCTGCAGCGCATCTCATAAATGGACCGAAACTAAGCGTAACAGGCTTCTTGCCTCACATAGGCTATATTATGAGAAACATATCTAGCCTATAGAAAGCTTGAAATGTGTACTTTTAAATGAACAAATTCAAATCGAAAACAAATATTCTCTGCTTATGTAATCCGTACCTATGAAAAGTGCATTCCTCTCTAAAGGCGTGTCCATATGAGAGGCAGCATCGTCAGCTTGATCTCTCAAGCCGAGACTGACTCAGAAAATACTAGTTTAATAATAAACAAATAAAATGTCTCTTTGCCCCCCCCCCCCCCCCCACGACACATTTATAATCATTACTTTTTTCGCAAGCTTTAAGAATGCGCGCCGCTTCCATGCACACAGTATTTCGACTATTTAAGCAGACTAATTCAATTAGCTAAAATGTGCTATTAAAATAATGACTGGTCCACTAAAAAAATCTTTAGTCGGGGACAACCCTAATCAACACATTTACATAGTTGCCATTATTTAATTAGTAGGCTAATTATTATATCCCTTTCTTCTACATTAAATTAGTTTACATTAACGGCTAGTTGATAAACTAATACAATAAAGATTAAATTATAATAATAACCATATATTTCTATATGCGGAGAATGGATTTTTCCTGTCACCACCACACAGCACCGTTTTTAAGGTGACAATTTGTTATCAATATGAAGCTTGTACTGTATTTAGAAGATATTGTTTTGTATCTTACATTACGAAGATAAAGACTGACGTTAATTAAACAAAAAGCACTTTAATGTTATAAAAATTAAACCTTTTTGGGGGGGGGGGGGGGTTGTTAGATGTATTTTGACTACTTTTTGTATGTTGTAAAATTAGATAACGAAGATATATTAACATTAAAAAAAACATTTAAGTAGTATTTATCCCGTATTTTTAAGCTCTGATTGTGTTAATTCAGAACTAGCAACTATCTGTGTCTGTGAAGTGGCCTGCACTTGCACCAGTCAAGCAGGTGGCAGTACACAGACAGTAGCTTAGGCCAGTGTTTCCCAACCGGGGTGCCGTCTGACGAGAGCAGTGGTGCCATGTAAAAGCCTTTGTAAACTTTGTTCAATGCCTGCGAGTGCTGTCGTATGTTCGAATATGACCAGTCATTTTTGCCGTCATCACCCGGGTGTAGTGCCAGAAGACATGAATGAGAAGTGGCGCGCGCTGTGAGTTTGTCTCTGTGCACTCATCCGAAAGCGCGCACACGTCTCACAGCGCACAAATATTGAGTTCTCTTTCAAGTCTTGCTCTTGAACAGACAAACTCACACAAAAAGTATGTCAACATGTCCATCTTTATGAGTATTCTAGCAGACATAGTCTGTATATTCCTTAAGTAAACTTTATACAGTCGAGAAAGACGACGCATATCCATGCATTAGGTCTTAAAGGGGCAGTAGCCTTTACTGCTGTCTGTTTAATGTCAAACAACAAAAGACAAGGACATCACACACTGCTCTTGATTGAATAGCTTTTGTAAGCTTAATAGGATTAATCTTTAATTTATTCAGTCAAACATGCCATGTTATTTTACATTTGATCAATTTCTGTTCCTGAAAACTAACGTTAGACAAACCTGAAAAGCATAGTTTATTTTATTAGTATCTTTGCTCAATAGTATTTATTTGTGCTGCTGCTTGTATTTAAATGATTTGTTCTTATTATTTTCTTTTATCTTTATTTGACAGTAGTCCTTTTTTCACTGAACATAGCAAATACTGAACCGTACCGAAACCGTGAACCTAAAACCGTGACACAAACCGAACTGTGGGCAATCTGTAACGTTATACCCCTAGCGTAACGTATGCGAGGGGGTGCCACAAAATGGAGAACATTTTCAAAGGGTGCCATGACTGAAAAAAGGTTGGGGAACACTGGCTTAGACTACTATCGAAGAAGAAGAAGAAGAAGAAGAAGACAGTTGCAGCGGCGGGCGGGAGGAAGAGGGGAAAAGTAGCGGGAAGTGAACTTCAAGGAGAGTAGAGTAGATGAGTGTGATGTGCGATGATAGATCAGGATGCTGACGGCCAAAATCAAAATATATTGTGTAGTTATAAACTCTTTAGACTGTTAATGATTAGTGCTTTTTTTAAAGTTTGTGGTTAAGAATCGTGTAAAAAAAAAAAATCCCTTATTTTGTGGATGGATTCCGGGAAATCTCCCTTATTTCCAATGTTCAATGTTGACAGCTATGCTGTCAGCCGCTGGCCTCTTGGTCGTCACTTTGAAAAACAAAAACTTTAATTTAGCAAACAAAAAATGCTCCAAACATTTTTCTAAATTAACTTAATAAAGAAACGAATATATAACTACTTTGACATTAAAAACAAAACTGAACTATTTTAATGGCTGCAACAATGTGTAATAGGGAGGATAAAAAAGAAAGAAAGAAAAAAACACGGGCCAGGGCCTAGATCTGAGCTTCTTGTCTGCAAGCGTTCATTTTTAACAAAAGAGAGTAACGTGAGTAACAAACTAATTTAAATGTTTGTAATTGTAATTGCATTACTTGATTAAAAAAAATATTTAGTTACTTCTGCGTTACCGCTAAGTAATGGAATTACAGTAACGCGTTACTTTGTAGTGCGTTACTCCTAACACTGGTTAAAACATTAATGTTTAACTAATGAAACTTATTGTAAAGTGTTACCCAAAATGTTATATGGAATATGGGAAATAAATACATTTAAAAATAAAAATGGTCATTTAAATAGGGAAAATATTGGTATTGATAATATTTAGTTTATATTTCTGTAGTGAGATGGACTTTGTAACAACGTTTTTAGTGCCTTTTATGGGTCTTGTGAGTGTGAATGTACTGAATGCCAATGGAGGCCTATCTGAGACCTTTCTGAGCCATCAGCTTTCAACAAAAATATCTTCATTTGTGTTCCGAAGATGAACGGAGGTCTTACGAGTGTCGAACGACATGAGGGTGAGTAATTAATGACATAATTTTCATTTTTGGGTGAACTAACCCTTTAAGTTGTTATTTATTAAATTATTATTAAGTTGTGAATGGACTGTGTGTTTGGCATGCATTTTTTAATAAACAATTGCATACTTCACCTCCAATTGTCAAGGTAAGGACAACATTATTGTTTTTTAGTCTTGGAACCTATTTTATTGGACTCCTTGACCCCAAAAATGTACACGTTGATACCAAATTTGTCATTATAGCTATGACAGAAGCAAAGATATGGGTATGGCCTCTCAAGTATGGTCGGCAGTCATTTAAAAAAAAGTGCGTATATATAAGATACGAAATGTGATCTCACTTGTGTCTTAAGATACATTTATTTCTATGGCCCTAAGGTACTTCCATACCAAAGGGGACCTTTGCATCATGACTCAAAAGTCAAAAGTCACTTAACCCTACTAATGAGTGAAAAGTACCTAAACTACAAAATGCCACATGAGTGTAAAGTACCTAAACCACTTAGTGACATAGATGTACGGTATAAACAATTGTATTTGACTTCCTTTGTTTAAACTAATGAGTGAAAAGTACCTAAACTACAAAATGCTACATGAGTGTAAAGTACCTAAACTACTTAGTGACATAGATGTACGGTATAAACAATTGTATTTGATTTCCTTTGTTTATTACGTGAAAACAGAAACAAGTCTAAAATATGTGGGAAAAACAGTGAAAATTAAGTTAATGAACAAAAAAATGTGTTGTGTCCATTTGAATGTTGCACCGCAGTAAATAGATGCTTCCAGCTGAAAAGCTGCATCCATACAGATTTTCATATTTATAACTGCTTACACATTAACAAATTACTGTCACTATGAGATTTGGACAGTAAAAAATTGGTTAAAATTGAAGCTTGAGTCTTAGATATTTTTAATGATGTAGCCTATAGTTTGTCAAGGTAATTACATCTAACAGTAATTTAAAGAGAGCTAATTTAAACAAAGAATGCTTCAGTGCGTCGATGTCCTCGTGAAGGTTAGTAGTATTTCTGAGAAATAAGTTCACATGATTTTCAAGACTGTTGTTTTTGTGCACAGACACAGTCTCACAATTCAATAATTATAAATAAACATATAAAAATAACATAGATGGTGTTGTGATCATACTTACCTGTTGAGTTAAGATGGATTAATCCATGTAGGTGGAGCTTTATAAACTGAAAGTGCAACAACATTCAGGGTGGCTTGAGTAGGATTGAGTTCAAATGTGGTGTTGCTGAGAATGGTTTAAAAACTGTTTTTGTTCTGTGTGAACATTTTTTTCAGCCAAGCTCTGTGTAAATATAGATATATCAGTGTTTTATGAGTGTTTCATTTTGTAACAGCCCTTCTTTGCATGTGTGGAGCTATTTGTTTGTTCACAATTCTCTTTCCTCGTGAGAAGGTAAGAAGGGTTATCTCTGTTCTCTAAATAGAATTTATATGATTATTTTGTCCATCCATGTTAGTTAGAGAAATATATTATTGTTAAAGATGTTTACTAGCATATATGTGGTTATTTTCAATAGGGGTGCACCGATCCGACTTTTTCAGTCCCGATACCGATGCCTGGGCTTTGTGTATCTGTCGATACCCGATACCGATCCGATATATTGTTGAATTAATAATAAACTGTATATCTTCCACCTTATACCTTCCTTGAAGAGACTAAAGGCACCAGACTTTACTAACTAAACATAACTAAGACAAAATAACAGATGTATGTAAGGTGTTGAATTCTTATTTATTTAAAAAACAATTGTGCATTCAAATCTAAAATAGAATGTAATCTAACTTCTTTAAATAAATAAAATGTAGCAGTGGAAACAAAAAACAGTGTATTGGTCAAACATACAATAGTAATCTGACAGTTACCAAACATTTTTTACACTACAGATAATTGTTTTGGTATATAATCATATCAATATTAAAAAGTAGCATTACAAATTAACAAATAGTCTAATTTTCTACCATATGCAATTTAATAAAAATGTTCAGCTAGCTAATAACAACTTTGTTCTGGTTTCAGATCATGGTTTCATGATTGTAGGCTAGGCCTATTTATTTTACTACACATTGTCAACAGAAATAAGATGAAATACTGTTGATAATTTAAAATAATTCTTACTAGCCACTCTTGCTAAAATGGGTAAGCACTTGTGTTCTCATTTCAGTTGCGTTCTGAGTAAATTAATAAACTGAGTTCATGAGTTCACTGTTGGACAGATCAGTTGTTCTGGCCAGTCGTTAAAATGATTCGGTTCAAAGGAGTCATTAGGTCACGAATCGGACATTAGCAGACGCGTTGTGTGCGAATCCCGTCTGTTAGAACATCGCGAAAGATGTCAACACACAGAAAACACTTCATAACTGGATATAATTTGTCTCCCGCTTATTGAAAGTATGCTTTATGTCAGCTGGTCAGAGAAGAGTCAATGTTTTTTGAGCGCAATTCACACCCAGTGATAATTCAAGGACAAAATTGTCCGAATGTGTCACGTGCAACATGGTTTCGGTCTTCCGAGCTTTTGATTTGGATTAATATGTGAAATATGAGAGCGAACACTGATTATTTTGAAGACCCAGAGAGCGCGCGCGGGGGAGGAGCTCTCAGATCGGTCTCTCTGTCACTCAGTCACAAGCGCAGCATCTGTTCTACATCACTCGTAAATCACAATAACTCATCAAATTAGGCTTTGGCCGTCAAAAAAATGTCAATGCAGGAAAGACCCTGACTTTGCAGTAATACCCTCGAAACAGCGACGAACTAGTTGGAGTGGCAAGCGTGAAATATCTCCTCCACACAGCCGACTCTCTGGCTCGCTCCCTTCTAGCATGCGACACACGTGAAGCTGACGAATGACGTAGGTTCTGCTGCGACAGAAAAAAACACCTGGATCGGCTTGTGGATCTGTTAATTTTTTCGATCCCCGATCCAGCTATTTTGTCAGTATCGCGGCCGATATCCGATCCTAATATCGGATCGGTGCACCCCTAATTTTCAATGGCTGGTCTTGTATTTCTGATATTATTTCATATGTTGTACATTTCACGTGGTGGGGTTTATGTTTCTGTATATTGTATTGCGTTCAGGGCTTATTTGTGTATTTTCATATATCTATCTTTATTTGTCCTATGTGGTGTTGCCTATTGTATTGATAATTAACATTATCTTGATGTTTATTTGGAATTAACACAATTCTCTTCACTTGTGACAAGTGTCTGATGTGTCTATAGAAATAAATAAAACCGAAAGCTTCACTGCTGTGACACAACTACGGTCTTGGTGTCCCCCTCATACACCCAGCACATCACACAACACTGTGACATTTGGGGGAGCACACAACGATGAGGGTTACAGATAGATTGCTATTTTATTTTATTTTGCCTTGTAATTGTAAACATTTTGGCCACAATATTTTGTACTGGATCACAAAAGATTTTTTAGACTGCTTTACAGACATGCCTGTTTTGCACACATCACTCAGAAACAGGAAACATGTGCGTTCAGAGTAAGAGAAACTGACGTGTGGTTGAGCTGTTGTGTGTTTGTGTCTCTGTATTCATGCAGTAAAATGGCAGGAGCAAGTATTTCTCAGGATGAGTTCAAGTGTCCAGCGTGTCTGGAGCTCCTGAAGGATCCAGTGACCATTCCCTGTGGACACAATTACTGTAAGAGGTGTATTACAGGCTGCTGGGATCAGGAGGATCATGTGAGAGTCTACAGCTGCCCTCAGTGCAGACAGACCTTCAGTCCAAGACCTGCTTTAACTAAAAACACCATTCTGACTGAAGTGGTGAAGAAACTGGAGAAGCGTAAACGTCCTGCTGACTGTTTCGCTGGAGCTGGAGATGTGCAGTGTGACGTCTGTACTGGAAGAAAACACAAAGCCGTCAAGTCCAGTCTGGAGTGTCTGGACTCTTACTGTCAGAATCACCTTGAACAACAAGAGAGTTTCTTTAAAGTAAAGAGACACAAAGTGACTGATGCCACTGGACGACTGCAGGAGATGATCTGCCAGAAGCACAACAAGATCCTTGAGGTTTTCTGCCGCACTGATGAGACGTGTATATGTGTGCAGTGTGTGATGGATGAACATAAAAACCACGACACCGTATCAGCTGAAGCTCAGATGACAGAGAAACAGGTATGAACTTAAAGTAATTTACAGCCATTATACTCATTTATAGGCTCATAATTTTGTTTATGTGGTCTACTAGAATACAAGTATATAATTTAATGTCTGTTTTCACTCTCTGTCTGAATACTGTTTTAGTTTCTTTAAAACCCGCCTACTGAAAATCACAGTCTGCTCTGATTGGTCACTTATGAATGGTCTGTTGTGATTGGTCTACTGCTTAGAGAGTGTCGGAAATGTAACGCGCTTTACCGTAAACGGCGATGGGGAGGTAGAGGGATGCTACGATGGGGTCTTCACTTCAGAAGACTAATCTATGTGTTCTGAAGGGATAAGAAAAATTAAATATGGTGTCATGTGACATGCATGAGCCAGTGAGATTTTATGATATTGGTGTGTCACCATATTTGCATATTTTGCTCATTCTTCAGAATATATTTTGTGTTTGTACACCTGTGAAGAGACGACTCAACGCCAGCATTGTGATGGCCTAAAATAATACATGATTGATTAACTTATTCTAACATTTTTATTTAACATTCTCTTTCTAACATTTTTCAATGTACATTTATGAAATGCACTTTCTGTAAAGCTGCTTTGAAACAATGTGTATTGTGAAAAGCGTTATACAAATAAATTTGAATTGAATTGAATTGAATTTGTGAAAGAGTTTCTGGGTGAACTCTCCCTATATAACTAGGCATTGATGAAATAATGCTGGCACTTATGAATGAACCTATAATCTTACCATGCAAGATCTTTAACCCCTCAGTCACACCACTTCACTGATACTGCAATGTGATGTTTCTCCTTCCATTGGTTTGTGCTTTAGCACCAGCTGAAGGAGACGCAGAGGTTGTTCCAGCAGAGAGTCCAGCAGAGAGAGAAAGATCTTCAGCAGTTGACAAAGGCTGTGGAGTCTCATAAGGTGAGTCTGGAGAAGAAGAGAAGTTTGAGAATCTCAGTCA
Organism: Gobio gobio; assembly: GCF_949357685.1. Taxonomy (NCBI): domain Eukaryota; kingdom Metazoa; phylum Chordata; class Actinopteri; order Cypriniformes; family Gobionidae; genus Gobio; species Gobio gobio. Next base: position 44,088,460 of record NC_137101.1, on the reverse strand, counting down.
GGACTCACTGAAGCCACTGTGTGATTGTGATGTGTGTCCTAACAGCGCTCAGCACAGACAGCAGTGGAGGACAGTGAGAGGATCTTCACTGAGCTCATCCACTCCATTGAGAGAAGCCGCTCTGAGGCCACACCGCGGATCAGAGATCAGGAAAAGACTGCAGTGAGTCAAGCTGAAGGACGACTGGAGCGACTTGAGCAGGAGATCAATGATCTGAGGAGGACAGGCGCTGAGCTGGAACAGCTTTCACACACACAGGATCACATCCATTTCCTGCAGGTAACAGAGATCTAGAAGAACAAGAGACTCAGAGAAACATTTCATGAGAGCAGAATGAGCCGTTGACTGAAGTGTTGATCTGTGTATTCGGTTATTATATAATCATCAGTCAGACTCTCATCTATTCATCATCTTTTGAAAGAGATGCTCTTACAAAGGTAGTTCAGCTCGGGAAATCTCTTAGGAAACATTTTCCTGAAAGATATATTGAGCTTCCAGACAGCTTAAACACTTTTAGTTTATCTTGAAGTAATTTTCATATAATCTACAAACCTGCTGAAATCTTTTATAATAATTTTCACTACCACATTAATGGATTTGACAGTGAAGTCTTCATAAAGGAAGTAAGTATATTAGCTCTGCTTCAGCATATTTAACCCTCCCCGGAAGGCACGGCCTCGCGCTGTTAAAGGACCAACAGCGGATGGAGAGGGCTCAGGTGGAGGATGAGTAGGAGAAGGGTGGACAGTAGAAATGGGAGGACCCAGGGCGGAGCTGACGGAGGGAGGAACCATGGAGGAGACAGGGCCGAAGACTTCAGGGGGCTGACTGACGGAGGCAGAGCTGGTGCCAGTGGAGGCCAGGGTGTAGCCGCAAAGCCAACGCACCACGGTAACACCGAAGATCCGGCGGGGCCTGGCGATGACCTTGGCTCCGGGGACGACGGGAATACAGCAGACCACTGTGGAGCTGGAGCGACCGAGACCCAAGATGGAGCTGGAGGGAGCGAGTCAAGTCAAGTCAAGTCAAGTTTATTTATATAGCGCTTTTTACAATGCAGATTGTTTACAAGCAGCTTCACAGTGTTAAACAGGAAAATAATGCAACAGAATTTGATTCGGCTGTACAGCCGCTCCGGAGAAAACGGTGATGTCATCTAGCTCATTTCAATTATCATACAGTGCAAAGCAGAAAAAATGGCTGACTGCACACTGAATCCAAAAAAAGACAGAAGTCTAGAAAAATTAAGCACAATCATCAATTAACACCAATAACAAGCAATTACCTCAATTGAGTATCACAAGGAGAGTCTGAAAAGCAATGAACATGAGACAAACTATATGAAATATACAATAAAAGCAGTGAAAACGATAGTAATTGTTGCAGAGAGTTACAAGAAACACAAAGTTCAAGTTCTTCATTCATGCCATCAGGAATTTGCTTTTCAGACTCTCCTTGTGATACTCAATTGAGATAATTGCTTGTTATTGGTGTTAATTGATGATTGTGCTAATTGGATTAAGCTGATGGCTCTGAAGTGTTTGTTTGCCTAGAAAGAGGGTGATTGTCTGTCACATGTTGAGCACTGAGGATAGCAATCTGCTGAAACGTCTGCTCATGCTCCTCTGGTTTTAACTCACCTGCACTTTGCACTTTATTGCACCATGCAAATGAAAAAATAAAAAATAAATTATTTTTCTAGACTTCTGTCTTTTTTTGGATACAGTGTGCGATCAGCCATTTTTTCTGCTTTGCTCAAGTTCATCTTTTTTGGTTCTACGCACCTGAAGAAAAAGAGTATTTTTTCAACTGAGAGCGCAACACCTTCCTTCAAATGATCATACAGTGACAATGTGGGCATTAGATCAGTGATTAGATCAGTAATTTAGCTTAAATGGTTAATTTAGTTTACTAACTAGATTTATTTGGATATTTAGTTGAAAATGTAGTGTCCCCAACTGAGCAAGCCAAGCCAAAGGTGACAGTGGCAAGGAAAGGTGGCAAGGTGTCCTAATGGAGAAAAAGAAATCTTGGGCAAAACCCAACAGAGGAGCCCAACAGAGCCAAAGGGACAGAGGGAGGATGTGAAGCCGGACGAGTGAAGTCCATAAGCGAGGGCGGGTTGACGAGAGAACAAGGCGACATCGGAGGGGCAAGGGAGACCAGCGGAACTGGTGGTCCATGGCAGAGCAGATGGAGGTAAGAGCCAGGGCAGCGTCCTGGTTGTGGAGGCTGGAGGTGGAAACCGTGGATCCACCAGCCCAGATGTAGCTGTGGACCGACAGACCCAAGGAGAACACAACACTCTGAAGATGGACGGAAGGTGAGCAGTGGGGCTGACAGGCAGAGGCGGAAGAAGGGCTGGAAGGTGAGAGAAGGTGAGGCTGGGTGGGATTTCAGGACACCAGTGTGGTACTGGGGAGACAGGAGGCAGAGTCCTCTCCGGACTGGAGACAGGAGGCGGATATGGACTGGATGATAGTAATTGTCTTAATTTACAGCATCAACTACAAAATCAGAACTATTTAGGTAGAGTACAAAATTAATAAAGTCTACTACAGACCTATAACAAACATCAGGAGAAAGAAGTTCATCATACAGTCCATCCCGAAAACATCCATTGACCATAGGATCCCTCCAGCTCACCAGGTGGGAATATTCCAGGAATTCCTCCACATACCACTCCAGCAGACGACCATCCTGCCGGATGTTAAGGAGATGATCCTTGGCCGTGCTCTTAGTATTTGGTCCGGTATTCTGTCACGGGTGTGTGTAGGCAGGAAGATGAAAATGGGCTGATACAATTCTCAGGCAGAACTAAATAGGGAACACTAACGAGGATGACAACACACAGCTGGAACAGATAAACTAATGATGACAGTGACCATGGAGACAGACGAGTGGCAGGAAACTGGAACAAAGGAACGTGACTCGGAAACAGGATGACAATACAAACAGACACGCATGTGACAGTCTTACGTCTATGACATTTTATGTAGCAGCAGGATACATTTTTAAATGGTCTTTTGCGGTTTAATATTCACAGACACTAACAGAATAAACTTACCTCACAATCAGTGGTTGAATCGGCTGCTCTTAGAAATAAACAGCTTTTCTACTGAGGTACATTTTTCCAGGATTATTCCTCACCGCGTCTCAAAACGATGTAAAGTAGACCTACATACAAGAATATTGATGTGTTTATTTGAGTTTATGTGGGCGTTGACTCTGTTCCCATGGATCACTTCAGTACTTGAATCTCAAAAGAATGCGTGCTCTGTGGACATGGCCGCATTAACAATGAAGAGGCTCACGAAAGAGTAGCACTCCTCTCAGAAACTGAAGCCTCTGCGCCTTGATCGCCCCCTGGTGGTTGGTCTCAGTATAGGTCATAACCCCCACCCCTCAATGTTTTGTAATGGCGCGAGACAAACTAAACAATTAAATTAGACTTCAAATAATTTTTTTCCAAAGTTGGTTTCTGTCATTGTAGTCATGGCAGTTTCTTATCACAATGATTTCATTTCAAGTGTTCGTTTTTTAAATAAGTTTAGTTTTAGTTAGTTATTTGATGCTGTAAAAACAGGGGGTGTGACGTCATGATTGACAGCTGAGATTGACGGCTTCTCTGAGTGAAGTTGTCACTGAGGGACTAACATACTTTTTTCTGGATTTTTGGGAGTAGCTTTAGCTTTAATTTCTACATTTCCATAACTGTTTATTTCACACCGATATAATGAATTGTTCTGTTCTACGGAGGCTTCAATCACTTCAGCAGAGGCGAATGAAGTCGCGTTGTCCATATTTTTTTACGGTCAATGTTTCAAACAGATTAGATAAACACTGAATATTTGTTTTTTATTTTATTTACAGGTTATTTTAAACCTGACATTTCAACGTTTCTTTTGACATGTCTCATCTTTGTGTGATAAGTATTCACTAAGTTAGACTTCAGAAAATGAACTCTATCTGAATGAACGGCATTGATTGCGCATCATGTTTGTTTTCTTTATTTAGCAAAAAGTACAAAATGTTTTTATTGTGAGTATACACAAATAAAAGTAGATACTTAACAGATTATAATAATGTATAAACACTCTTTGGCACTGATAAGAAAAAAATCTTCAAATTCTAGGAGTTAAACCACAAAACCTGACCTTGGGATCGTTTCCTAAGAGTCCTTGTAAATTTCCGAGCCACTAACTGCTCAAAAGTTATAAATAATGGTCAATATACTTGTTGCCTTTGAACTGCTTTCCTGATCAAATCTACTCAACCCTGCCATGTGACCCCGTTGATGCACTTGATCTGTTACATTTATGTTATTGCTAGATCTTTGATCATTCAAGTTTTTTCCTAGAAAACTCAGCCTTAACATGATATTATGAATATGAGAAGAATGAAGCTGATGCTGTGAAAGTGCTGGATTGAGGAGAGTTATTAAACATCAACAAGAGTTGCACAAATCTGACAGTAGTCCAGGTTATTGTCCGAAGTGTGGAGGTGATGAGCTTTGTGATTTCTGTTTTCTGTAGAGTTTCCCGTCTCTCTCAGCTCCCCCTGAATCTACAGACGTCAATGACAATCCCTTCAGTTCTCTCTCCTCTTTTGATGGCGTGAGAGAATCTGTCCGTCAGCTGAGAGACAAACTGGAGGATTTCTGCAAAGAGGAGCTGAAGAAGATCTCTGACAGAGGTAAAGTCCTGGAGATTCATCTGCTCTCAGAAATGACTCCATCATCTCATATAATGTAGAAGATCATGTAAAAAAATGTCTCAGGAACAGATGCAGGGATCCTTTTCTCTTGACATGATAATCACACTCTTCATGTCTGTTGATTTCCACAGTCACTTTCACCAACAGTGTTCCCAGGACAAGGAACGACTTCCTACAATGTAAGTTACTAAGAAAACAAGCAGAACTAATTGAGTGTGTTCATGTTCTTCCTGTTGAAGGTAAAAAGAAAACGAGACGGAGAAGTTTTAGAGTTGATCATGTAAATTATGATTTGCACAGGATATCTGGTAAACTGTACTGAGACACTGCTAATATATTGAACATGAAGAGTTCAGCTACATTAAAAGATCAGACAGATTCATAATTCTGATTCATGATTCTGATGTGTTTTCTCGCCATCAGATTCCCATCAGTTCACTCTTGATTTGAATACAGTGAATAAATGCCTCCGTTTGTCTGAGAGGAACAGAGTGATTACATTCACTCTCACAGAGCTTCAGCCGTATCCTGATCATCCAGACAGATTTGATGGATATAATCGTCAGGTATTGTGTAGAGAGGGTTTGTGTGGACGCTGCTACTGGGAGATTGAGTGGAGTGGTGAAATGTTTGGTGTGTTTATATCAGTGTCATATAAGAGCATCAGCAGGAAGGGACGGGGTAAAGAGTGTGTGTTTGGGTATAATGATCAGTCCTGGAGTTTGTACTGCTCTTCCTCCAGTTACTCATTCAGACACAGTAACATAAAGACTGAACTCCCTGTGAAGTCCATCAGCAGTAGAATAGGAGTGTATGTGGATCACAGTGCAGGAACTCTGTCCTTCTACAGCGTCTCTGACACAATGAGCCTCATCCACACAGTCCAGACCACATTCACTCACACACTCTATCCTGGGTTTAGTGTTGGTCCTGGATCATCAATGAAACTGTGTTGAGGAGTCAGAATAGATTTAGAGAGATTATACCCATAATACTTACATTCCATCATTCATTACATTAATATCTGTAAAATAATCTGTAAATATTGTATTTTATTGTATGTTGTTTAACCCCTAGGAGTCTGAGCTGTTTTGGGGCCCTTTAGAAGTTTTGACATGACATTTGTGTTTTTTCAGTTGCTTATAAACATATTAATGGCAAAAGTGTAATTACACTGTATTCAGCACAAACTGGGCTACCGTAATATGTGAGCAACATGTATGTACATGTTTGTATTTTTGAGAGAAAAATGTTTCTGCATGATAAAAAAAAAAAAAAAAGTTGTTTTAAAATTAAGGCCTCAAAACACAATAAATATGTGTTCACAAGACTTTTGACTAATGGGTGTATTTGCATTGAGTTTTTGCTTCAAACTGATGTGAGAATCATTGAGCCTACTCATTAACATAAAACAATACACTGATTTAAAATTTGTAAGAAACAAAGCCAGTATGCGAGGAGGCGTGATATCTAATTAATAATGATGAGTATCACCTGAGAGGACAAAAGAACATAATAGCATAATGAGCTGCATACCTGACTGAGAGAGCAAAAAAAAAGCTCTTCTTATTTAGTTGAAATTGTACTTATCTAGTAAATGCATCTTGATTTAAGAATGTTTTTAAGTATTTAGACTAGAAACAAGACAAAAAGTACTAAGAAGAGAATAAAAAAAAAAAAATGTTGTACTATTTAAAGTAGTCTCATGCTAAAAAAAATATATAAATAATTAAAATTAAGATACAATTTATACAAAACGAAATTCACTTTAGAGAAAGCAATTCACTTTATTTATTTAGAATGTAGTCATCAAAGGCCTATTATATTTTAAATTATCAAAATATTTGACTACACTGAAAAAAATGCTCTTCTTATTTAGTTGAAAATTGTACTTATCTAGTAAAAGCATTTAAAAAAAAAAAAAGTACTATTTTTATGTTTTTAAAAGTAGTCTCATGCTAAACATTTTTAATAATAAATAGTTAAAATTAAGATACAATTTATACAAAACGAATTTCACTTTAAAGAAAGCAATTATCTTTCTACAAAACAAAACAAAAAATCACTTTCTACAAAACAAAACTCCAGAATCATTTCTGACAAACTTTGATATTAAATAAAAAAAATAACATTAGGCTATAATATTTAAACATCAATATGAAGCAAAATACGTTTGACTGGTACTATATTTATAGCATCTGAGCAGACATGTGCGAATAAAAGCTTTATTGATGTGACACTAGGCTCTTTTACAATAAACACATTATAATCTGTCCAAAACAAGCCAAATAAATCTTGTCTAAACAGTCTTGCGTGTATGACATTTAATGTTGCAACAGGATTCAAATTTAAACGGTCTTTTTGCATTTAATATTCACAGATGCTAACAGAATAAACTGACCTTACAATCAGTGGCGGAGTCCTTTGCTTTCAGAAATGAACAGCTTTGCATGAGGAGAATAAATCCAGGATTGTTGCTCAAACGCTGTAGCTGAAGTAACGTTTACAGCGCTTCACTAGATGTGTTTGTATGCAGGGGCGGACTTAACCATTAGGCAAAGGTAGGCGACTGCCTGGGGCCCCCGATAAGCCAAGGGCCCCCTAAAATGCTTTTTATATGCGAGTTCAGCGCAGACGCACAAGTGGTTGCTGTGGTGTTCATTACCACAACAACCGCCTGCGCATCCGCGTTGAACATGCTTCTTGTAGAAAGTGTAGCGCCCAAATGATTTCCGCAATTCAGAAGACGCGTACAGGATCACAGAATCCATTCATAAAAACTCAGGCGCACGGTTTACTACTGAAGCATGCGCAACGCTCAATTAATTCACACAGAGACACGAAACATGCAGGATTCATATTTAAATCGTATTTTTGCCGTTTATTATTCACATACACTAGTAGTCCATATCGTGATTTGATTGAAGTGTACTGACTTGCATTGGATTTATTCATCCAAAATTTGACAAATTCCGTGACATTCCACGTTAAACATTAAATAAAAATTTTATGACTTGATTCCGCTATTCCGTTCGCATTTTCTGCATCGCGGAAATCATAGGCCACGAGCATTGAACCGTTTCATTTGAGAGAAACTATCATCATAACATACACAGAAAAAGGTCTAAGGCAACCCGTCAAAATAAAAATTTGGACAGTATAATGTATGTCTTAATGTAACAATTTTAACAGTAGGCCCTCTGTTGTGTAGCACTTTGAATGTACAAAAATGAAAGGGTTTGTTTAATTTTCATTGGAATAAAAGATAAATGTTGTATGCCTTCATTTGATTACCAGAAAAATGTAAATAGCTACATAAAACAAATAAATATATATTTAGTTAAACTTTTAATAAATTGCTGTTTAATTATTCAAGTTTCAATTAATTAGACATGCTTTTTGGTTAATAAAATTGTATATAACCATCCAGAAAAAATTAAAACAGAAAAAAAAGGAATCTGGAATTTTTTAAAATGGAATTTGGAAAAAAATAAAACAGATTTCATAGGGCCCTACAAATGAAAATATCATGCATCTGAAGTTATAATTAAATACGGAGCAACAGTGCGTATGATATATTTATCGTTTTGAATGGCGTTCACTCAAGGACCTGAGTAGATGACACATGCGCAGTTACTTTCCACACAGGTACACACATTTTTGGTTGAAAATTCTGATGCGTGTAATAATTTCTTTCAGTTTGATAATAGATTTTTTTTTTTAAGTTTGGAATTAGACAGCCTTGTGTTGTGTAAACAATTGTGCAGTGAAAATTACCACAAATGACCACCTAGTGTCCAACCTACTCTAATACTGTTATAACCCATTTACACATGAACAAGGGATCTACAACATGACGAAAGCAATTATTTATAACGTACAATGTTATAAAATAAAATAAAAATTGTCCACAACTATGGGACAAGGTCAGCAATCATCACAGCATAGGGCCCCATTCCTGTATTTTGCTTGGGGCCCCCAAATCACTTAATCCGCCCCTGTTTGTATGAGTTGATGTGTGGGCGTTGACTCTGGATCGTCAGTATTTAAATCTCAATAGAGCGCGCAATCCGTGGGCATGGTCGCATTAGCGGATAATGAAGTAGCTCACGGGTGACTGACATGTATCGCTTTTTGAACAGATTACATAAACACAGAATATTCGATTTGGTTTACATTGTTTAAAACCTGACATTCCAGTGTTTCTTTAGACATATGTATCATGTTTGTGAGACAAGTATTCACTAAGCTAGAGGTCCTTTTCTGAAGACTATCTGAATGTATGTCTTTGAGAGAGAGGCTGCAGATCGCGCATCATGTTTGTTTTCTTTATTTTGCAAAAAACAAAACATTTTGTTTTTATTGTGACTGTACACAAAAAAATAGAAACTTATTAGAAACTTATACAGATTATAATGATGTATAACACTTGCCTGAATCATAAAAAACGTTATTTGAGTCTCTTTGGCACTGATAAGAAAAAAAGAAAGCCGTCGACACCGCGCGACCGCCCACTCCAGGGGGTTAATGGAAAATAAAAATATGTTCTGTCTATGGCTTTTAAGTTTCAACAAATAATTTAGACTTCAATTGTAACAATTTATGATTGTTGTGTATGCCTAATGATGATGATTTAATATTTTTTAATTAATAAAGTACACTAGCTATACACTAGCTGACATTTTCTCCTAATGACATTAAATGTACTGGAAATTGAACATTTTTATTTTATTGTAAGAAGTTAGAAAAGGAAATATTCAATAAAAGGTAAAATGCACCATGCTGGCAATACTTATGAAACTAAGAATATAGAATTAGAAATATGTCAGCATCTTCTTTCTTCAATTGAAAGAGCAGTTGCATTTATCCACTACTTTATACAATTGTTTGCAACCAAAAATCCACAGAAAACTTTAATAAACTCAAAGTGAATGGATACACAATATCAGGCCAGCAGACCTTTCTCTGAAAACAACAGGAGAACAACATCAGAAAGGAAGTTGTGAATGGATCAATTATATTTACTATAATCAGCAGAGATGTATTAATTACACCAATGATGCTTTATCTGTGCTAGTAGAACAATTACTTAAAACAAGTAGAATGACATGGCAAAATTGGCAAGCCCTTAATTAATTATTGTCAGACAAGTTATGATAAGTTAAATTAGGCATTTTTAGGAGTAGCAATTTTAATATATGAGGAATATAAAAAAAAAATCAATAGAATGGAAAACGAATGGGTAATCAAAGTGTGTATAATCAGGATTATCCTGATAAATCAAAATGGATTTTACAAGCATTGGATATTGATTCAAGTACCTCTAATGAGGATGAAGAAGATGAATTATGAGCCAAACCTTGGGTGTATGTGCTAGCCTAACCGCTCCCTAAGGGTGTTCCTCTACAATGCGCAAAGTATCTGGGTCGAAGAAGATGACTACAATATAAAAATAACTTTTAATAGTATAATGCATAATTTGCTTATAACAATGTATTAATGTTAGTAAGTAGGATTTAGGGAAATTACAATATTTTACTCAATTCCACATCAAACAAAAAAACCAACAACAAACAAAAAATCTGGAAGGAGATTTTTGGTTGTAATATTCCTCTGGAGTGTGGTTGCATAATCTGGTCATTGGTGGTGAGACTGAATTTAGTCATTAGGTATCATAACTGAGGAAGCTGGATTTTGAAGCTACATATCTGGGAAAAGGATAGTGAAAATAAGGCTTAGGTAAGCCCCAGAGGGGGGAATGTAGAATGTAGAAGATAATTTAGAAAATGTGTAATTTAATAAAATATAATTGAATATGTATGTGAAAACACTATTATATTTCAACTGTGTGCTGACTGACTGAACTTTCTGAAGCTGTAAAAGGCCAAGAGGCCTATAGGAGGTGAAGAGTCAACAAAAGACTTGGGATGTGTTGACCAGTTATCACATGTTAAACAAGCTTAGGAAAAACAACCAAAAATATATCCATTGGTTGTTACCATTTTGGGAAAAAAGCTACAGTAGTGTCTTCTGCAGGGCCACTCAGGCTTTGTTGATTTGAACTCCATGACATTATTCTGAAGTTTTCTCTTCTCCAAATCACTAAACTCTGTCAACACAACTCGCTGGGCAGTCTCTGCTCCACGTCTTCATCCAGACGGCGAGAACAACGTGAAGACAGCGTAGGCAAACCCGGCATTGTGATGTTCATCACGTTGCCGAATAATATCCAGTAGGTCCATACAAATTTATTTTGAATTTGATGCAAGTAGATTAAAACAATGGCCGGTAACATGCATACTGTATGCCTATTTGGGTGTGGTATAACTTATTAGCAAATAATCAGAATAAGGATAATTGCATGTAAACGTCTTACTACAAATAAGACCTTATTCAGATTATTTGAAATAATTGCATTATTAGTGCACATGTAAGCGTAGTCATTGTCTGTGTAAAGAACAATTATTTGTGACTGTATGTGGTTCAGATTCTGTGTAATACTGTTCCTTTTCAGTCAGTACACTACGAGTTACATCAGTTACTGACAGAATGGGGGTTTCGCTTAGAAGTTAAATATCCTTTATTCTATTTGTCTATGTGTGTATGTGTGTTGCCGGTGTTACGCCACTTCAAAAGAGCTTACGAGGCTTTGTTCAAATGCCTCGTCCTTCTCAACCCCGAGGACTCTGCTCCAGTTTTGATGCAGATCTCACGCGGGCATCTCCCCGCGTGCTTTGCCCTCAGGACCAGCGCCTCTCTCTTCCTCTTCTCTTGCTCCTGCCATGTTGAAGAAGCGCCGCGGACAGTGAATGCTACTGCAGCGCCTTAACCTCTGACTAGAGCGCGACTTGCATCATAGCACGCGCTCACTGTCTAGAGCATAACGGCGTTGTAATGGCTGCCAAGACCTGCGCCTTTTTTCACTCTATCACTTCTCCCAGTCCCCTCTATTCAGGCGGCTGGCATCTGTCGAGACCACTTTCTGTTTCGTAATCGTACCCATAAATCACACCTGTCTGGTACCAGGCAGTCGCCTTCCAAGGAGCCAGAGCTTTGACACAGCTGTGGTCCACTTTGATGCGAAACTGGCCTGATCCCCATGCGTGAGCCGAAACGCAAGGGGGCGCATGTGCAATAGACCCAGGTGAGTACTGCTGATGCCGGGGCCATAAGGCAGAGCATCCTCTAAAAACACTTGAGAGGAATGCAAACACCAGCTTTGAATGCAAACACCATGCTCTGGATGGAGAGGGTGCACTGTGATGCAAGCCGCGCTCTCATGAGTATTAAGTCTATGACTGTCCCCAGGAAAGAATATTCTGGGTGGGAGGCATTGAGCTCTTGGCAGTATTGATCCGGAGACCCAAACATTCTAGATGGTTGAGGAGCCAGGACTTGTGGGTTATAAACTGTGTCTCTGATTGGGCTATGACAAGCCAATCGTCGAGGTAGTTGAGTATAGTGGTAATCCGGCATTGGCGGGACTTTAGGGTGATTTTGTGGCACTGAATTAACAGTGTTATATGCAGGGGTGCACACTGTATCATGGACACACTGCCTACAGTATAACAGAGGAAAAAACTCTAAATTGAGATTTCACTGAGAAGCCTGTAAGAGCGGGGCTCGAGCCGGCAACCCTGTGTGCGAAAGTGCACTGTCTCATACCACTGTATCAGCAGCTCCGTGAGGCTAGAGCTGTGTCTATGCACTTCGTAAAAGTGCAAGGTGCCAGGGACACCCAAATGGTAGGACTGTGTACTGATAAGCCTGACCCTCGAAGGCGAATCTCAAGAATGGCCTGTGACAGGGTGCTATCTGAATGTGAAAGTAAGCATCTTTCAGGTCGACTGTGAAAAACCAATCCGCCGGGCAAATGTGCGCGAGGATTTGTTTCACCGTCAGCATCTTGAACATAAGCGCTTTTTTCAGATGTCTGAGGTATGGGCCTGAGGCCACCATCCTTTCTCGGGACGTGGAAATAGCGCCTGTAAGAGCCTGACTTGCTTAGCGTCCAGTACACGGTTTCCACCACTCCCTTCTCTAACAGTTTTGACACCTCGGCGCGAAGCACGTGACTCACGTTGCTTCTTACTGAGGTCTCGACCATGGCGCGAAAGCGCGGGGGGGGTGGGGGGTCTGCGAACGAACTGTAGCGAGTAATCCCGTTTTATTATGTTCAACACCCAATTTGATATACCAGGAATGGCCTGCCAGGCCTGGGCTCATGAAGCCAGGGGTTGAATTAGATTCGGGGGGAGGCTGCTTAGTAATAGGGACCCGGTAACCCGGGTGCTTTGTACTGTAACACTGTGAGCTTGTAACACTGTGGGGATAGTGTTTATGTTTGGCGGCGCAGACTTTGCAGTGGGCGCGCGCCTCACATTCATAGCGCTCCTGGAACGAGTGCGCTATGTGAAAAATACTTGGGTGCAGGGGGGCAGACTGTAAAGTGGGCACATTTCCTACATAGAAAAAGCTCTTTTTGTGATTCATTGTAAATAATGTGCAGTGGCGCGCATTGTGTAGTGGGCGCAAACTTACATTTAGAGTACTCACGGCGCAAGCCGGAGAGCGAGTCCACAGGGCTAAACGCGCAACAGCGTTAGTGTGCAGACGAGCGTGTTTGACCACCGGCTAGTTGACTGCAATATTTACATCTCCAGCCACCTGAACCAAGGGAACTGGGAGAATATAAGGAAGTCCATGGTGGTAATCCGGCCGCGGCGGGATTTATGAGTGATTTTGTGGCGCTGAATTTACAGTGCTTATGCAGGGGTGCACACTGTATAGTGGACACATTGCCTACAGTGTTGAACCTCTCCAGCCGCCTGAATAGAGGGGACTGGGAGAAGTGATAGAGTGAAAAAAGGCGCAGGGCTTGGCAGCCATTACGACGCCGTTATGCTCTAGAAGCGAACTCGCTGTGGTTAAGGCGCAGCAGTGAGAACGGCTGTGACGTAAGCCGTGTTCGCGACATATCCATCGGAGTTTGCTCGTCTAACTTACTCTAGCATTCTCTGTCCACGGTGCTTCTCAGCACGGCGGGAGCAAGAGAAGAGGCAGAGTTAGGAAAGCTTCGGCTTGAGTTCGCGCGTCTATTCTAACATTCACTGTCCGCGGCGCTTCTTCAACACGGCAGGAGCGAGAGAAGAGGAAGAGAGAGGCGCTGGTCCTGAGGGCAAAGCACGCGGGGAGATGCCCGAGATCTACATCAAAACTGGAGCAGAGTCCTCGGGGTTGAGAAGGACAAGGCATTTGAACAAAGCCTCGTAAGCTCTTTTGAAGTGGCATTGCAGCGGCAACACACATACACACATAGACAAATAGAATAAAGGATATTTAACGCTGGATGGAGCAGCTGGAACAGTAGGCGGCTGAAGGCGGAGACCAGGTGGGAATCCTCAGGGCTGCAGGGAAGTTCCGCTGGTTGCTTTTCGACGGCGGTTGCTAATTCCCGAGGTTAGCGGAGGTATCGCTGAAGGAGGTCAAATCTGAATCCTACGGCGAAACAGTCTTTTATAGCCTCAGTATGCTTATTCAAGAGACCCTTTTCGGCAGGTTTTTCTGGCGACCCGCTCAGCTTCCTCGCCATAGGTTCCTGCAGTTGCCGCAGCACAGCCAATCAGTGCGCAGCTCGCTCTGTTGCTCTGCTGTGCAGTGGCACTGCGTTTTACATAGATACTTATATGAATAAAAGTTTTGCTTCATATTCATATAAAAGGAGCTTTTCCCATACGCAATATAAGAGACCTCTCGAAAGGGAACAATATTACTTTAAATTAAAAACGAATAGTTAGTATGTTACTACCTTGAAAGCGATAACAAGGTTTCTTTTGATATTTGACGATATAATTGTCGAGGCGAGGACTCAAACGCAAGAAGAAAGGGTGGTTTTATTTAAATAATAAAATAAACACAAACAAAATACCCACGAGGGGGAAAACTAAACAAACTGAAATACATACAAGGAATCAGGAACACAAGACATACCATTGATAACATGACGTGAAGACGACAATGAACCAGCACCGGACTGAAGTTGCTAGGAGATTAAATAGAGGACAAACAAGGATGGTAATGGGGAACAACAGGTGGGGCAAATTAATCAATAATCAGATAACAAGGGGGGTGGGGTCAAGACTGAAGACAGGAACGCACATGACAGAAATAACCCAAAACACCACATGTGCAGCACAGGAACAGACATGTGACAATAATGGCTCTCTGTCAGCTCTCGACTCGGTACGTTCTTCATGAAGTAGTAGCGGTGCGTGCAAGACCAAGTAGAGTGTTGGTTGGGCGCTTTTTCCCAATATATCTGCTGTTTGTTTGGAACGAGCTGTAAAACGGGGACCTTTCCGGGGACAACTCCAGTCGGGGACAGAACATTAAAACCGGGACTGTCCCCGGGAAACTGGGACGTCTGGTCACCCTATCGTTGATCCAAGAGATTGACAGTTGATGCTAGGCGGCATATGATAGGTTGGGTCAAACCATCCTGGCATGGAGGAGACTCTGGATTTTTAGGATAATGAAATTGAATAGCCTACTGAATATAAAATTCATTTTATGAACTTATACTTATATTTTCCTGAAATATTTATTAAATAATTATTTTTAAAGGATTTTTGCATGGATACTACTTTTTAAATATATGTAGGGTATATTTTAAAATCTCACGTACCCCCTGGAGTGCCTTCACGTACCCCCAGGGGTACGCATACCCCCATTTGAGAACCACTGATGTAGAATACATGGAAAGTTGGCAGTTGTAGTGTAGACAGGAGTTGGTGGAGAGTCTGGGGAATCCTGCTGCCATCCCCATAGAGACGGAAAAGTTCAGAAAAAGACCCAAATATATCCTATTCATACACCTATTCATTATTTTTCTCACATGAATTACAGATGTGCTCATTTGCATAAATACCACAACAGATCTAAACATTGGTCACAGCGTTTTTAAAACATTCATATATTTGGGTCTTTTTCTGAACTTTCCCGTCTCTATGGGGATGGCAGCAGGATTCCCCAGACTCTCCACCAACTCCTGTCTACACTACAACTGCCATTATTTCAAAGGACTTACCAGAACTTGTCATTTGCAAGTGTAAGACTGACTGTAAGGCACCTTGCAAATGCTGCATGCAGAGGCTGCCTTGCATGTCTCTCTGTGGATGTCGTGGCTCATGTTCCCACAGTGGTGCTGACAGGGCCTGAAATTAACTTTTTTGACCACCTGCCACAGTGACTTTTTACCAGCCACTTTTTTTTTCTCCTCGACATTTAGCCTGTCCGGATTTTTTCTGTGTGTGTGTTGTAAATATAGTTTATTCTGAAGAAATATTCTCAACAGTGTTCAATCATCACTGACATATTTAAATCTGCATATCTTTGATATTTTTACCTTTTATGAAGGGCATTTTTTCCCATAATCTAATTAAATATAGGCTATGCTTCAGCTTTCAGTTTATATTCTTAAATTTGATCAATAAATACAATTATAATAATAAGACACTGTAGGGCTGTTACCAATCAAATTACATAATTTACACTGAAAAATTACAACTGCATTAAAAAATGTTATGTGATTGTTTTAAATATTTTTGAATATACAAATAAGAAAAGTTGGAAAGAATGTTTAAACATGAAACCAAACTGCCAGTAGGTGGCGGCAGGTGACCGTCTTAAAGAGTCATTGAGTCAATTTGTTCAAACGGCTGATTCATTCAAGAATGAGGCAGTCGTTCATGAATAGGTCATTGAATCTTTGATACAAACGATTCATTCAAAGTGCTGAATCATTCAGTAGCATTGATTTCTCCTCGAGAGGCTGCGCGAGCGTCAACAACGCAACATTGTTAACGTCAGTTTATTATACATTACATTAGGCTATATATTATTATCCACTATCGATCGCCAATTTCGCTAAATTAATGCAGAATCATTATTGCATTTTGTTGATTCACTAGTTTTTTGTTATTGACGTTTTAATCTGTCTAGTAAAATTCTCTTCAAAAAGCCCCTTCAAAAATCCACTTGTCTCACAAACATTGTTCTTTAACTTGTAAGAATACACATTTAAGTCAAGTGCTGTCAAGTTATTAACAAAATCAATATAAGTAATAATAACACTTATAATATACATTTTTAAAAATCGTTTTATTCATTGATGTCCCGTGTCACAGACAGTCCACAGATATAAACCTACCACAGCTCATGTGAACACATCACACACGGCTGTGTTGATGGATGATTTAGTCACGCTTAGGAACGGTTAAACAAAACTAAATTAATATTATTATTACTGGTAAAGTTACCGGGTACCGGACATTTTCTCACCGCTTCCCAACTCCCAACATGCACACACACACACATTTGTGCAACTGTCACTCTACTGTAGCCTACGTCAGCGTTTCATTATTATCTCATCCCAGCACCAAGAGTTTAATACTAGCACATCCAAACGTAGTCAGAGGACGGCCTCGTCTTCTTTCCGATCGCATGAACATAGTCGCATCCTCTCAAACTGACCAATGAATCACTCATTTCTTTCTCATTGGCTACCTGCCAGGTAGATTCACAGTGTTACCCGCCAATTGCAAAATTCACCCGCATTTAAATAGAAAATCATCTTAGTGATGTATTTACACTAAACTATTAGTCTTCATCACTAGAATATTGTAGGTATGGCATTGCCTACTTATAAACTGTGAACATAGTTATGAACTTGTTGTCTCACCAATCAGTTCCTTTGCACCCATAATACACATATTCAACACTTTAAAGGGTTAGTTCACCCAAAAATGAAAATTATGTCATTAATTACTCACCCTCATGTCCGGAGCGAAGCACCATGACACATGCGCGAGAATATGATGTAGCGCCAGCGTTCAGTAATCCATGAAATGCACACTTTAGCCTCTTTTTGAGCACTACGCCGAGACCTAAAGCACGATCAATGTAGAATTCAACAGCTTAGATACGCGCATCTTCCTCTGCTTGTAAACAAATCTCCTCCTCACTTCTGGGTCATGTGTCCGAACGCTGGATCTGCGTCATATTCTCGCGCATGTGTCGTGGTGCTTCGTGAGTTCACGTCCGAGGCCTACACGGAAGACAAGAACTTGTGGAATAAAGTCGTTATTTTTATTAATTTTTTTCGCACAAAAACTACTGTCGTTGCTTCGTAAAATTATTGTAGAGCCACTGTAGTGAGATGGACTTTGTAACGACGGTTTTAGTGCCTTTTATGGGTCTTGTGAGTGTGAATGTACTGAATGCCAATGGAGGCCTATCTGAAGCCTTTCTAAGCCATCAGCTTTCAACAAAAATATCTTCATTTGTGTTCTGAAGATGAACAGTGGTCTTACGGGTGTCGAACGACATGAGGGTGAGTAATTAATGACAGAATTTTCATTTTTGGGTGAACTAACCCTTTAAAATGAACTGAAACCTCGTCTTAAATCTGTTTTACTTCATTCAAATGAATATGACTTTTCCAAAAGAAAAATAGGCCTCTATATTATTGATTTGTTTTTGTCATTGGGAAAATGTTATATTCATCAAACTTAAATTGGGTTTAAAATTACTAAATTTTCTCATTTAAAAAAAAGTCTAAAATTAATTTAACATGTTTGTGATGCCCTTTAATTTTGAAGTTTAACTTTCTTTTTTTTTTCTCAATTGTTGTTTCCATTTATACTATAATTAGAAACTTGCTGTTGAATTCTGTAATCACTCTCTGGCCAGTGACTGAACTACTGAACTAAGAGAGATTTAATGTGGATTTATTTTTCTTTTTGTTTGTTATTCTCATCTTAAACAGGTGTCGAACGACATGAGGGTGAGTAATTAATTACATAATTTTCATTTTTGAGTGAACTAACCCTTTACGTTGTTATTTATTAAATTATTATTAAGTTGTGAATGGACTGTGTGTTTGGCATGCGTTTTTTAATGAAAAATTGCATACTTCACCTCCAATTGTCAAGGTAAGGACAACATTATTGTTTTTTAGTCTTGGAACCTATTTTATTGGACTCCTTGACCCCAAAAATGTACACGTTGATACCAAATTTGTCATTATAGCTATAACAGAAGCAAAGATATGGGTATGGCCTCTCAAGTATGGTCAGCAGCCATTTTAAAAAAATGGGCGTATATATATATAAGATACAAAATGGGATCTCACTTGTGTCTTAAGATACATTTTTTTCCATGGCCCTAAGGTACTTCCATACCAAAGGGGACATTTGCATCATGACTTGATGTCAAAAGTCACTTAACCCTACTAATGAGTGAAAAGTACCTAAACTACAAAATGCTACATGAGTGTAAAGTACCCAGTGTTTCCCCTATGTTTACAGCTTTGGGGGGTGGGGGGTTTTGGGGGATTTTTCCTGGGGGGGTGGTAGACCTCCCAAAACTACTAGTGTCGCGGAGCGGGAGTGTTACGGATACGTGGTGTTGCCATAGACAATAAATAAATACATTTGGTAAATAAATATAAACAACATTTATTTATACATCACACAACTATTTACAACACAATAGAGGCTGGCTTTGTTTGAGTTGTTTCTCCGGATTGTTGCTTTTAAGAAAAATAACTAATTTTTGCCTGTTTAGGTTCGTCACCTTCTCCATTGAATTTTTTTATTTTTACCACGAAAGTTACTACACGCAAATCCGTGTTTTTTTGTGTGTTTTTTTTGGGAATATATTTCAGGGCTCAATGCTAAGGATTTTTTTGCACTTTCTCTCTATGTTGTGTCCATTTGAATGTTGCACCGCAGTAAATAGATGCTTCCTGCTGAAAAAGCCACATCCACAGGCATCATACAGATATACAGATTTTCATATTCACAAATCCTGACACATTAACAAATTACCGTCCCTATACGATTTGGAGAGTAAAACGGAGATTAAAATTGAAGCTTGAGTCTTAGATATTTTTAATGATGTTGTAGCGCACAGACTCTTCATAGTTGTGAAATTGCTGTTTTGTTTTGCACCGGCAGTGATAGGGTTAACAAAGGGAGTTCAGAGGGGCGGAAACAAATGCGGAAGAGTTAGATGGGTGTGCTTGTGTGTGACAGTGTGTTCATCTTCTTTCTGATTAAAAGTTCGGAAACAGAGCCTCCCTTGTCTGTCATTCTTCAGACATTACAAAGTATAATTTGTCAAGGTAATTACATCCAACACTTACTTTGAGCTAATTTAAGCTTCCACTTTATACACTGAAAGTGCAACATTCAGGGTGGCTTGAGTAGGATTGAGTACAAATGTGGTGTTGCTAAGAATGGTTTAAAAAGGTTTTTTTTTTTTCCCTGTGAGGACGTTTTTCAGCCAAGCTCTGTGTAAATATAGATAGATATATCAGTGTTTTATGAGTGTTTCATTTTGTACCTGAGCCCTGCTTTGCATGGGTGGAGCTATTGTTTGTTCACAATTCTCTTTCCTCGTGACAAGGTAAGAAGGGTTATCTCTGTTCTCTGTTATCTAAATAGAATTTATATGATTATTTTGTCCATCCATGTTAGTTAGAGAAATATATTATCGTTAAAGATGTTTACTAGCATATACTGTATGTGCAGTTATTTTCGATGGATGATCTTGTATTTCTGATATTTTTTAATGTGTTGTAAATTTCACAGGGTGGGGTTTATGTTTCTATGTAGTGTATTGTGTTCAAGGTTTATTTGTGTATTTTGGAGTTTTATTATTTGTATTTTGTATATAACTTACATCCCTTACGAAACAAAAATATATTTCAGTATATTGGAAAATATCATGTAATACATTAGGCGATATATTCCCATATATGGGATTTAATATTTATATTTTCCAATATATTGCAATATATTGAAAGCGGCAATCATTTGTATATTTTGCAATATACTGCAATATATTACATTTATTGTATATATGTACCATCAATATATTAACAATATATTATAATATATTTCAAGTAATATATTGGTAAATAAATTTTCCTTTTGTAAGGGATCTGTAATGGGGCTAAGGGATGCTTGTTTTTGTTTTAAACTGCTCTTCACTACAGCACTCCAATTTTATTTGGGTAGGAGATCCCAGATCACCTGAAGGTTTCCCAGCACGGCTATTCAATTCAATGAATATACTTAAATGTTAACTTCAGTGATTTAGCATTAAGCTTTATATCAGTAGAAACCCCGTAGTATATTTGAATTATGGTACTTTCCCCCCTCATGTCCCCCTGAGACGAGAGAATTATGCATTTTATTTATGAAAAAAATACATCCATCGGAGGATTTTTTGGCCAGAGGCTAAAAACTACAGTCAGTAGAGGGAGCTGTTCCGCATGTTTTCAACCCGCCCACAGGGGAGAGATCTCACTCTCAGAATATAAATGCACTCGGCTCGGCCTCTGGCATTCATAACCAGAGGAGTGCAGAGAAAAGTGAGTGTTTCAACTTTTCAATGAATTCCTATGAAAGTTTAGCTTTCCATATGCAATCAGAAAATGCGGCAGACTGAACACGCGCTGAGAATGAATGTCGCGCTTACCTCAGCTCTGCTCAGATCTTACTTTGCTCTCCTGCTGAATAAAAATCAGCGTTTGTCCTGTGACTTTCGTTCGGCTCACTCACACTTTATTGAAAAGACACGTTCAGTTTTTAATTGTAGTGTTTATTCTCTAACTGAACAAAATTATTGTATTATTATGAAGATCCAAACAACGCTGGGCATGGTGTAGGGAGTGGCCTCGTAGGGTAGTGAAGCAAGTGCATTCTGGGAGTTTTTCTTTCATCCACATGAGACAATAATATATTTTCTGTCTTTTCTCAGTCTAGAAGGCACCAAATTCCAAAATAATTTAACATTTCTACTACATAAATGACACAGTTTAAATTCACATTCATCTTCCCAGCGTTGAAGTGCCCCTTTAAGGCAAAATTACAAACAAAGCATATTTTTATTTAAATACATGTATTCTCTCATTTGTTTTCACACAAAAGCTAGCCAAACTTATACAAGGTAGCAGTAACTAGAGGGTGACGTAACACTTCAAAAGAAGCACCTACAAAATTAAATAAATAAATACAATCAACCCCCCCAAAAATACAAATTTCCTATACACCACAACAAAACAATAAGAAAACAAAAAAACTGATTGTGCAATATTTTGCAAAACCATAGAATTTTAAATAAACAAAACCTAAAGGTATGGAAAACAGTTATCAATAGCACAGGACAGAACTCTTAAAAGAAAAGACAATAAATAAACCAAAAATACACAATAGGTCAACCCATTAAACAAAACCACATTCATTCAAAACAACTGTAATTGTTATACCTTTAACACTGAAAATACACTACTAACTACTAACATCACATCAATATACATTTATTACAATCAGCAAATGTTAAAATGTGCTATCTATCCCAGCATTACATAAAAATAGGAATAAATACCTTTGTTGCGTTTGGCAGATTTCAGACACCACAGGGAGTACAGTAGTTCACTTTTTAAAATAGGAATACTAATTTTACTTCTCAAAAATTATTTGTCCTGATGCGTACAAAAGGTGTGCCACTGATTATGTCACACAACACGATCTGCTTTAACAAATCGTAAACTCACGTGCAACTATGTCGGGACGTCATGTCGAGTCGACTGATATCCAATTTTACCATATCGGCCATTTTGGCTGTCGGCCATTTTTAATTATGTGATAAAATGCTGTATTTTATGAACACATGAACGCATTGTTACGAAACTCGGTATGGGTCATTAGCACAATGCCCTGAAGGAGCCTGAGAAGTTTCGAAACGGCGCCACCTAGTGGATTGTTTTTTTCCCCCAAATGCTTATAACTTATTTTGGCTCCTGAATCCTTGCCGAGTCCAACGATACCAGACTTGCCATGTTTCGGCATATGGTTTGTGCAGCGTTGTAATTAAGCGCTTATAAAACATTAGCTGACACTTCTAAATCGCTAGTCCGATCGAGACGAAACTAGCGTCAGAAGTTCGGAAACAGGTTGATAGTCACGGTCGTGAGCCCAAAGGTCAAAATATTGATAGTAAGGGGTAGTAAAATCCAATCGAAGTCAGGTGTCAGTCATTTTTCACGTTTTTTATTTTTATTTAAATGTCTTTAACTTCAAAACCATAAGTAAGAAAATTATGAAATTTGGCAGAATTGTGGAGATGTTCATCAATTGTAAATGGACCAAATTTGGGGTCAACATGCAGTGTTTCGGCGCAGCGCCACCTACTGGTCCGGAGATACAAAAAATGCCTCTTTTTGCTTATAACTTTGGAACCATTTGACCAGAAATCATAAATGTGGTCTCAATAGTTTTGGGGCGTCATGCAGAGTTGACTGACATCCAATTTTACCATATCGACCATTTTGGCTGTCGGCCATTTTGAATTATGTGCTAAAATGCTGTATTTTATGAACACATGAACGGATTGTTATGAAACTCGGTATGGGTCATCAGTACGATGCCCTGAAGGAGCCTGAGAAGTTTCGAAACAGCGCCACCTAGTGGATCTTTTTTTTTTTTCAAACGCTTTTGGGTGTGGTTGACTTATTTTTAATGAGACTACATTTTTTTTGTCTCCTGAATCCTTGCCGAGTCCAAAGATACCAGACTTGCCAGGTTTCGGCATATGGTTTGTGCAGCGTGGTAATTTAGCGCTTATAAAACATTAGCTGATATCTTCGAAACCGCTAGTCCGAACGAGACGAAACCAGCGTCAGAAGTTCGGAAACATAGGTCGATAGTCACTCTTCGTGAGCCCAAATGTCAAAGTATTGATAGTAAGGGGTAGTAAAATCCAATCAAAGTCAGGTGTCAGTCATTTTTTACATGTTTTTTTCATATAAATGTCTATAACTCCAAAATGAAATGAGATATTTTCACCATAATTGACACACACATGTATGGGCTCACTCCGAGGACACATACAAAAAATGGTAGGATTGAGCTTCTTGGTGGCGCTATAATTAAACAAAATATGACACTGGCTCTATACAACTCATTGTTTTAATGTGGGGTTTTAAAATTTTTGCTTAAAATTGTCTTCACATGTCTTCACTCATTTTTTCAGTTGGTCTGCTGCTAGCTTTCTTGTTTGCTTCTGTTGCGCTTGGCCCCAGGAGGCACCTATTGAAACCGTTCCCATATTATTATTCTTCCGCCACTGAAGTCTATGGCAGCCCATAGAACCGTTTGCGGGAAAGTTGTAACGATTTGACATTCTGATAGAAGACAGTCCCAACATTAAATACACCAAGCAAAATAATTTTTCCTCTGATTCCTGAGCTCATGCTGATTTGATCACACCCTATTCCGTCATTATACATTTCCCGCCATTTTTAAATTTCCCAGAAACCTACTTTTGCAAACTCGTCCTTGACAGTTCGTCCAATTTGCACAAAAAATGAGCCAGATCATCTTCGTCGGTGCCAACATAAAGTTATAGAATTCAATAGGGCTGGGCAAAAAAAAAATTAGATTTTTCGATTAATCGTTTTTTAAAATGTGGACGATTCAAAGTCGATTCTCAAAGGCCAAGAATCAATTTTTTTCCCATATTTATTTCATAAAATTTGAACATAAAATTAACGTAAATCTAATTACAAGTCTTCTCCACTAGATGTCACCCTCTTATTGACCTTGCGCGATGTTACAAAGGAGCGAGAGGTGCGCCTGTCATTCCTTCATTCAGTGCTTAAATGGCGCCTCACAAATTATAAATCAACAGTCAATAGAGTCAATAGACAGCGCAGGACCAATAATTCAAACCTAATAGCTTAGCCTATATTATAAACAGATTTCCTCAAATAAAAGTTATTCCACATAAGTCAGCACGTTAAGGTATTGTTAATTACCACGGCAACTTCTTGTGTCCAGGAACGCGCTTCTCGTGTATGAAAAGTAACAAGTGGTGCAGAAGGAGGCTCGGACGCCGGGGGCTCCGTCTCATCCCCCGGCGGAGAGATGACCGAGCGGCGCGCCCCGCAAAGATAGCACCCATTCCCGGTTAGGATCTCGATCCTCGAAAGGCCTCATCAGGCACTACGATCGACCCGAATTACAGACGGTTTGGCCGGCGTGTTTCCGAGATATAGCCGGTTAAAGTTTCAACTGGTCTCGTTCGATCCGCCCCGGTTCTCTGTCCCGGGGGTTTCCAGTCGATCCTGCCCGGTATCGCATACATGCTTGTTGGAAAGATAAAATCGTATGGCAATCGCATCTAAGAAAGGCACGCAAATAACAGAGATAGTGACGAAATATAATGCATCATCTGGGGCACGAATCAAAGCACAGACGCACCTGGAGGAAAAAGCCTTCATAAAAACGGACAGAGTCTGAATGACGGTCGGCTAAATCGCAAGAAAAGCTTGTCCTTTAATGAAAATTGCTGAAAATCATCCAATATCCTTTTTGTTTTAGAATAAATGTATCAAAATATCCATAAAAACACAATTGTATTGTATTTAACATAATTGAATGCATTTGAAATATAGAGATGGGTTCTGTTTTAATGTACACAAGTGTACCTAAAATAAAAAGAGTTTAATATACAGGTTTGTGGCTCTTAATTTTTTTAATTAGCCACTTGTAAACTTGTTCACTGTTCTTTTTTTATAAATATAGTATTTGTATCAAATCTATATTCCTTGAGTTGAATCAAGAATCGAAATTGAATCGAGAATCGAAAATTGAATCGAGAATTGGAAATCGAATCGAATCGGAACATCTGAATCGATACCCAGCCCTAGAATTCAAGTTGATTCGTCAAATCGTTTTCGAAAAATGGGAGAACGTAGCGGTTGCAAAAATACACATAAGGCTATATCTCAGCAACACTTTATTGTATTCAAACCAAACTTGGTACATGTCATCACGAGCATGACCTGAGGCAACATGCAGTGTTTCCCGTCTATTATTTCAAAAGCTGGATCCAGATCCGTGCAGATCACAACTACGGTCTTGGTGTCCCCCTCATACAACCAGCACATCACACAACACAGAGACATTTGGGGGAGCACACCAACAAAGAGGGTTACAGATAGATTATTTTATTTTTTCTTGCCTTGTAAACATTTTGGGCACAATTTATTTTGTACTGGATCACAAAAGACTGCTTTACAGACATGCCTGTTTTGCACTCATCACTCAAAAACAGAAACAGGAAACGTGCGTTCAGAGTAAGAGAAACTGAAGTGTGGTTGAGCTGTTGTGTGTTTGTGTCTCTGTAATCATGCAGTAAAATGGCAGGAGCAAGTATTTCTCAGGATGAGGTCAAGTGTCCAGCGTGTCTGGAGCTCCTGAAGGATCCAGTGACCATTCCCTGTGGACACAGTTACTGTAAGAGGTGTATTACAGGCTGCTGGGATCAGGAGGATCATGTGAGAGTCTACAGCTGCCCTCAGTGCAAACAGACCTTCAGTCCAAGACCTGCTTTAACTAAAAACACCATTCTGGCTGAAGTGGTGAAGAAACTGAAGAAGACTGAACTTCCTGCTGACTGTTACGCTGGAGCTGGAGATGTGCAGTGTGACGTCTGTACTGGAAGAAAACACAAAGCCGTCAAATCCTGTCTGGTGTGTCTGAACTCTTACTGTGAGAATCACCTTGAACAACATGAGAGTTTCTTTAAAAGAAAGAGACACAATCTGACTGAAGCCACTGGACGACTGCAGGAGATGATCTGCCAGAAACACGACAAGATCCTTGAGGTTTTCTGCCGCACTGATGAGACGTGTATATGTGTGCTGTGTGTGATGGATGAACATAAAAACCACGACACTGTATCAGCTGAAGCTCAGATGACAGAGAAACAGGTATGAACTTAAAGGGTCCAATTATGCTAATTTACAAGTTAATTATTTTGTTTATGTGGTCTACTAGGATACATTTATATAATTTAATGTCTGTTTTCACTCTCTGTCTGAATACTGCTTTAGTTTCAGTTTCTTTAAAACCCGCCTTCCGAAAATCACAGTTTGCTCTGATTGACACGCTTTACCATAAATGGCGATGGGGAGGTAGAGGGATGCTACGATCGGGGTCTTCACTTCAGAAGGCTAATCTATGTCTTCTGAAGGGATAAGAAAAATCAAATATGGTGTCATGTTTAGTCACGTGACATGCATGAACCAGTGAGGTTAGATGTCATTGTGTACGTTTCACCATTTGATTATAATGATTATATCCATATTTATACAGATGGTGCTAAGAATCCAGAGACAGAAGCAACAGGATTGGGGGTAGTAATACCAGATAAAGGAGTAGGAATTAATAGAAGAACATCTAACAAATTACGGGTTTATATAGTGGAAATGCTGGCAATGTTAATTGCATTAAGATGGGTGGAAAAGATGGGGCAGGACAAAGTTTTGGTATGCTCAGATTCATCTTCAGTTTTAGCAAGTCTAAGGTCATTCTATTCAAAAAGGCGTCAATATATACTATTTGAAGTATTGCAGTCAGTAACGAGAATAGTAATTCAAGTAAGACAGGTCAAATTTATGGGTTCCAGGACATGTCGGGATAAGGGGAAATGAAAAGGCACATTAGTAAAAAGGGCATTAAAGGAAACTTAGAAATGCAAGTACGTTTTAGCAAATCAGAGGTTAAAAGTGTGATATGGGAGAAAATAAATCAAAAGTGGCAAGAAAGATGGGATAGAGAAGGGAAAGGGAGACACTTATATCAAATTCAAAGGGATGTTAAAAATACAAGGGTTGGAAGTGGAAATAGGAGAGAAAACAATTGTGATATCTAGGTTAAGATTGTGACATTGTTTATTAAATAAAACACTTAAGTTGATAGGGAAACATCATAATGGAATGTGTGAGGGATGTCAGGAAGAGGAGCCAGTAGAGCATGTAGTTCTGAGATGCAGTAGGCATGGAGATCAGAGAGAGGTGATGAGAACTAAACTGATGGATATAGGGGTGCGGAACATCACATTAAAAGAGTAATTGAGCACAGATCATAGGGCACAGACAAGAACTCTAATGAATTTCTTAAGAGAAACTGGGGTTTTTAATAGGATATGAGGCAAAGTAGAATTGAGGAGGGTTAAAAAGTATTAATGTTATTAATTAATATATAGTAGGATAGGGATGAGATGTGTGTGGGGGAGAAGGAGGGTGAGTGGGTGAATTAGTCTGTAAACCTATTATCTGATCCCTCCAGAGCAGAAGGGGCGGTAATGCACCAATAAGCTGGATGATTTGGGATCTAGAAACAGAGACATTCTTCAGAATATCTTGTGTTTGTGAAAAATAAAATCATACAAGTTTGGAAAGACATGAGAATGAGTAAACAATGAAATAATTTATATTTCTGGGTGAACTCTCCCTATATAACTAGGCATTGATGAAATAATGCTGGCACTTATGAATGAACCTATAATCTTACCATGCAAGATCTTTAACCCCTCAGTCACACCACTTCACTGATACTGCAATGTGATGTTTCTCCTTCCATTGGTTTGTGCTTTAGCTCCAGCTGAAGGAGACACAGAGGTTGTTCCAGCAGAGAGTCCAGCAGAGAGAGAAAGATCTTCAGCAGCTGACAAAGGCTGTGGAGTCTCATAAGGTGAGTCTGGAGAAGAAGAGAAGTTTGAGAATCTCAGTCAGGACTCACTGAAGCCACTGTGTGATTGTGATGTGTGTCCTAACAGCGCTCAGCACAGACAGCAGTGGAGGACAGTGAGAGGATCTTCACTGAGCTCATCCACTCCATTGAGAGAAGTCGCTCTGAGGCCACACCGCGGATCAGAGATCAGGAAAAGACTGCAGTGAGTCGAGCTGAAGGACGACTGGAGCAACTGGAGCAGGAGATCAATGATCTGAGGAGGAGAGGCGCTGAGCTGGAGCAGCTTTCACACACACAGGATCACATCCATTTCCTGCAGGTAATAGAGATCAAGAAGAACAAGAGACTCAGAGAAACATTTCATGAGAACAGAATGAGCTGTTGACTGAAGTGTTGATCTGTGTGTTCGGTTATTATATAATCATCAGTCAGACTCTCATCTGACCATCTTCTGTTGACGCATTTACAAATGCATTTCAGCTCTGGAAATATCATAGGAAACATTTTTCTGAAAGATATATTGAGCTTCCAGACAGCAATAGTTCAAAACTTTACCACCACAAAACCTGACCTTGGGATAGTGTCCTAAGAGTCCTTGTGAATTTCAGAGCCACTAACTGCTCAAAAGTGATAAATAATGGTGATCACCGTGATCATCTACTCTTTGCCTTTAAACTGCTTTTCCTGATCAAATCTACTCAATCTTGCCATGTGATGCCATTGATACAATACAGTACAATACAATATTTATTTATAAAGCACATTTAAAAACAACCAAGGCTCACCAAAGTGCTGTACATAAAATAATCAAACTAAAAGACAGAGAGAAAATAAAAGTACCAAACTCAATGAACACACAAAAATAATAAAACAATAACCGAACCTACGATCAAGGAGTATTGAAAGCCTGAGAGAAAAAATAGGTCTTTAGAGCAGATTTAAAGGAGGTAAGAGAGGGAGCTAATCTGATATGAAGAGGTAAACTGTTCCAAAATTTTGGACCTGCAGTCACAAAAGCGCAATCGCCGCGTTTTTTAAGTCGAGATCTAGGCACGATGAGTAGACAGTTCTAGATGGAATATACAGACGGAGCAGATAAGTCAGGTTCTAAGGTACTAAGGGGCCAAATTGTTGAGGGATTTGTAAACATATAGATTTTAATATATTAATATTATTTAACATATATTTTAAAATCAATTCTATATTTGACAGGTAGCCAGTGGAGTGCAGATAATATAGGAGTTACTGGCTCCTTCTTGCGGGTCCCAGTGAGGAGTCTAGCAGCTGTGTTTTTTTCACTAGTTATTGACGGGAGAGAGAAGACTGAGAGACACCATAATAAAGGGATTTACAATAATCTAAACGTGTTGTTACAAAACCCTGAATAACTGTTTGGAAGTTGCTCTGGGATAACAACGGTTTCACTTTAGAGAGCTGGCGAAGATGGAAATAAAGCATGATTTTACAACAGTACTGATCTGTTTATCAAATTTTAGGTTGTGATCAAACAGAACGCCTAGATTTCTAACGCATTGAGTTTCATGTGGAGCAAGAGAACCATGATCAACATCAAACACACAGTTTTCCTTAGGTCCAAATATAATTATTTCAGTTTTATTTTTATTTAAATTTAGAAAATTTCTTGAGGGCCAAAGCTTGAGTACTTTTATATAGGCCAACAGCGGTTGTAAACAATTTTTTTTGTTATGTTTTAAGGGAAAATAGATCTGAGTATCAACAGCGTATAGATGAAAGGATACTCCGTATTTGTTAAAAATGGAAGCCAAAGTGGTCGACCAAATCAAATGCAGCACTCAGATCTAATAAAACTAAAGCCATAGATTTCCCAGAATCAGTTTCTGTGAAAATATCGCTTGAAACTCTTAAAAGGACAGATTCAGTACCGTGTAAAGCTTTAAAACCAGATTGAAATGTTTCATGAAGAGAATTCACAGCCAAATAAGATTGTAATTGAGTCAGTGCAACTCTCTCAAGGATCTTTGAGATAAAAGGTCAATTAGAAATAGGATGAAAGTTGGAAAGAGAAGAAGGATCAAGGTTTCGTTATTTAAGATGCATCACCACAGCGAGTTTAAGACAGGTTGAGTGCATCAATGAATGACTGCCCTAACAGTTACATTTATGTTATTGGCAGATGTTTGATCATCCAAGTGCTTTACAAGAAAGTTCACAAGTGTCAAACGTTAGAACGTATATATCTATCATCGTCTATCATGATATTATGAATATGAGAAGAAAGAAGCTGATGCTGTGAAAGTGCTGGATTGAGGAGAGTAACTAAACATCAACAAGAGCTGCACAAATCTGACAGTAGTGCAGGTTATTGGCTGAAGTGTGGAGGTGATGAGCTTTGTGATTTCTGTTTTCTGTAGAGTTTCCCGTCTCTCTCAGCTCCCCCTGAATCTACAGACGTCAATGACAATCCCTTCAGTTCTCTCTCCTCTTTTGATGGCGTGAGAGAATCTGTCCGTCAGCTGAGAGACAAACTGGAAGATTTCTGCAAAGAGAAGCTGAAGAAGATCTCTGACAGAGGTAAAGTCCTGGAGATTCATCTGCTCTCAGAAATGACTCCATCATCTCATATAATGTAGAAGATCATATTCGAAATGTCTCAGGAACAGATGCAGGGATCATTGTCTCTTGACATGATAATCACACTGTCTGTTGATTCATGTCTGTTGATTTTCACAGTCACTTTCACCAACAGTGTTCCCAGGACCAGGAACGACTTCCTACAATGTAAGTCACTAAGAAAACAAGCAGAAAAACTCACTGAGTCTGTTCATGTTCTTCCTGTAGAAGGTGAAAGAAAACATGACAGAAGAGTTTTAGAGTTGATCATGTAAATGATGATTTGCACAGGATATCTGGTAAACTGTACTGAGACACTGTTGATATTTTGAACATGAAGAGTTCAGCTACATTAAAAGATCAGAAAGATTCCTGATTCTGATGTGTTTTCTCTCCATCAGACTCCCAGCAGTTCACTCTAGATCTGAATACAGTGAATAAACGCCTCCGTCTGTCTGAGAGAAACAGAGTGATTACTAACACTGACACAGAGCTCCAGCCGTATCCTGATCATCCAGACAGATTTGATGTGTGTCAGCAGGTGTTGTGTAGAGAGGGTGTGTGTAGACGCTGTTACTGGGAGATTGAGTGGAGTGGATATGTGTTTATATCAGTGTCATATAAGAGCATCAGCAGGAAGGAACGGGATAAAGAGTGTGAGTTTGGGTATAATGATCAGTCCTGGAGTTTGTACTGCTCTTCCTCCAGATACTCATTCATAAACAATGACATACAGACTGATCTCCCTGTAGAGCCCATCAGCCGTAGAATAGGAGTGTATGTGGATCACAGTGCAGGAACTCTGTCCTTCTACAGCGTCTCTGACACAATGAGCCTCATCCACACAGTCCAGACCACATTTACTCAGCCACTCTATCCTGGGTTTGGGGTTTATGGATCAGTGAAAATGTGTTGATGAATCAGAATAGACTGTAGAGAGATTCTACCCATAATGCTTTGAGCTGCATGATAAATCAGTATCAGTGAGATGTTATAGAGTCTATTATTTTCTCTTCATAACATTAACACTACAGCTGAACTAAAATATCAGAATAAATGTGTAATGAATCCTCATATCGTCAGATCAGTGTGTGTCTGTGCTTTTCTCAAACTCTGTGTTGAGGAAAATAAGTGTCATTCAGTTCTTATTGTAGTGATACATAAATCATTTTTATTATTACTATCAAAATGAACTTTTATTAAAATGTATCATTCAATGAAATTGTTATTTGTTGTAAAATTAACGAATTGCAATTTTTATGTTAACACTTTAAAATAAGGTTTCATTAGTTAACATTAGTTAATGTATTACCTAACATGAACTAACCATGAGTAATACATTTGTTACTGTATTTATTTATCTTTGTTACAGTTGTTCATGTTAGTTCACAGTGCTAACTAATGTTAACAAGATTTGAATAAAGTATTAGTAAATGTTGAAATCAACATTAACAAAGATAAATAAATGCTTTATAAGTGCAGTTCATTATTAGTTCATGTTAACTACTTGAAGATTACAAATGTATACATTGTTATATCTAGGTTCCAATGTAATAGAATATAACTGAAAACATTATCTATATTTGTGTTTTACATTTTGAAGTAAACTTGAGGAAATTCTAAGGAGATTACGTCAGGCCGTGTAAGTGTTTGAGACATTAAGTATTTTGTCTTTATGCACTTCCTGACTATTTACCATGACACGTTTAGAGCAATACTGCCTGAGTGATTGGATTAGCATCTATGCATTTGAATGACACTGTTATGCTGATTGAATTAGGACGGGTCACACCGTTATGTCTGAGGTGTGTCCTTTTACCTATACAACGTTTGCATTCCTTTGTTTGAATGTCTCCTCCCCTGCTGTATAATCCCTCCCCCTGAAATGATGTATTGGAGTTAAATGATGACAGGGAGTTGATAAAATGATAAAAGCTTGATCGTCAAGATATTCATTTTGCAACTGACCTAAGAAATTTAGTAACTTCTTCCACTCTATCAATGCTCTAACACTTGCATGTGTTGATCTGAAATAACCTTGACAATGATCCATGTAAAAAAAAATATATATATATATATATTAGTTTTTATCATCTGTCTGACAACTATATGATCTTGGTTTTGTTACCTGTAGCCTGGTCATGAAAAATGAAGATTAATAAAATAAATAAAGCCTCAATGTGTCACTTACATAATTTTTATTCAAAAATATGAATTGCTCTGCTGTTGAAGGACTTAGTCGTTTTTTACATATAATTTCTCCAGCCTTTGAAAAAATCCTCTCACAAGGGACACTTGTTGTGGCATGCACAAATATTTTTTAGCAAGTACATACAAATGAGGGAAAATTACCAATTTCCAATAAATTAATGGATCATGTGTTCTGGGCAAAAACGCATCTTTGAGGTACTTTTTCACTTCTACTGTTGAATCAGCTGTAGCACTGTGTATCGTCTGGGTTTCACGGATACGACTATCAAACAGTTCCCATAAACTCCTGGGTTTCTGCTGGTGTTGATGATGATGATGGGCCTGATGTTGACATTTGTGGCTCTGAATGAAAATTAAAACAACAATTAGTTACAAACCATAAACTGACAGCATATATGAAGTATAAGTTACATAATTATTCAGATGATCTATCTCCATAAAGTTAGATGAAGACTGAAACTGCTCACCAGGAGTTGCTGTGTTTGAACACACCAGCGAAGCGCACTCCAGTGTGAGGTTCTTTTCAGCCTCCTGGGCTTTGGCAGGATTTCCAAAAGCCTCATTTTTGAATCTTGGGTCCAGCAGTGTAGCAAGTGCCAAGGCTCTGAAGGACTCATACCCCCCACATCTGGAGTGCAGACCTTCTTGCAGGCTATTAATATATAAATCTATATATCACCTATGAATCTATATCTATATAATTCTATATCTCTAACTTATGATGTGCTATCTGTCACTATCTAACTTAGCCTATATGATCTATATTAACCAAAGCACACTATAAATCTCACTTATATCACTGCTATCACAAAATCTCTCTCTCACAAAAACCCACGAGGTGAAGATGCATTAACTTCACTTTTAAACTTTGTGGGGAATTAGGTTCATACATATGTGTGACTGTGTGGTTTGTTCCTGCCCCTTTCAATCAAACGCAGTTTCGACCGGCACCACCTGATGAAAATCTTGTAATACACGCCAAAGCTTCATTTAGCCATAGTCACGTGATATGGCTGTTTTGAATCACAGTTCGGAGCAGTGTTTCAAAACATCTGCGCTTCGGGATCTCGACACAGCATCGAAACGTCAGTTTCGTGTCAGCCATCCCTACTTCCTGGAGCCTGGCGAGGTCCAACCAAAAATCGGTCCACGATTACCAGAACACAGGTGTAGTTGTTAGAAGGTGGTAAGTCCGTCATGAAGAATATCCCCAGGTGTGTCCATGGCCACTGAGGAATCAGTAATGGGACCAGTTTACCTTCGGGGAGCCTCCTAGGGGTGTTAAGCCACGGTAAAAACTGAGCAACCCTTCACATAGTGGGAGACGTCCTGAGGCATGGAGTGCCACCAATAGTGCTGATGTAGGAGCGAGAGGGTTCAGTTGCTGCCTGGGTGTCCAGAGCCCGGAGACGTGTGCACGTCCATGAGGGGCTGACGATGGGCCAGAGGAACGTAGAGAAGCTCCTCAGGACCTCCCGGGGGAGCAGGTTCAGTGTGATTGTCTTGGGCAATGCGTTGGTCGGTGGACCATTGTATAGGACTCACGATCATGGCTGGAGGGAGAACAGGTTCTGGGTCGGGATTCTCAGGATCTGGCAGATAAAGACGGGATAAAGCGTCTGCTTTGCAGTTCTTGGATCCAGGACAATAGGAAACCGTGAACTGGAATAGTGTGAAAAAGAGGGTCCAGCGGGCTTGGCGAGGGTTCAGTCTTTTAGCATCACAGAGGTATTCCAGATTCCTATGATCTGTGATCACCTCAAATGGATGGTGAGCTCCCTCCAGCCAGTGTCTCCCCTCTTCCAGGGCTAGCTTAATGGCCAGCAATTCTCTATTCCCAAGTCATAATTCTGCTCCACCGGGGACATTTTTGTCTTTTGTCTTTGTCCGGATCAGATTCAGAACGATGATCAAAACACAGGTCTGTTGTATAGGACTAGATGTTGATATCCCTCAATAAATGCGTACTTGAGGCACAGATGGGATGGTCAAATGAGGGATGGCACACTTCGGGTTATCAAGTGGGCGCTCTTCTTCTTCGGTGTTTCGCTGATGGACCCACGACACCTCCAGAGGGTTCAGCAGTGAATCTCAGCGTCCCAGGTTCACTCCCTAGGTGCCATCAACTCACTTGAAGGCCCAGATGGAGTCCTTTCTTTTCATCCACAGCCACTGGCTCCCCTTTTTAGCAGCCCTGGAGAGGTCTTTGACTGCCTGCCGATGGGCCTTCCCTCGCACTCCCATCTCCTTGAGTAGCCTGGATGTTGAGGTGTCTACTGACCCTTTGCAGCCTACTTCCACTGGGCGTACGTTCGCTTTCCAGCCTTGTTGTTGCGCATTGGCTGCAAGTTCAGCGTACCTCAGCCTTTTCCGTTCGTAAGCCTCCTCCACGTCACCCTCCCAGGGCACAGTGAGCTCGATGATGTAGACAAGCTTAAGTGAGGCTGACCACCGAACAAGGTCTGGTCGCTGGTTGGTAACTGCGATCTCGGCTGGGAAGCATAGTTTCTTTTCCAAGTCTGCGAGTAGCTTCCAGTCCCTTGCTCTGCCCAGCTGCCCAGTGTCTGGTGTTGTGATGGTGAGGCTGGCATGACCCTCGCCCTCCCGAACAAAGGTCCTGAACAGAGTAGATCGACTCCATCAACACATCCAAAGCTTCACAGTCGTTTCCTCTTCATGGGTTTAACATTTAATTCAGGCAGTTAAAAACATTAGGCAGTTTTGCTGTTTAATGTTTGATGATTGCGTTGATTTACATTTGCGTGAGCAATCTTCTATCACTTGTTTCAGCTTCTTTCTCCTGTATTTTGATCAGTATTCTGTACACTTTCAGAAGATGCGTACTAGCGCCCTCTACCATATAACAGTAAAAACATGAATAGCTGGAAAATTAAATCAAAGGTGGGGAAAGAGTAAGAGATTTGAAGTAAATTTCTATGTACACTAAGTGGACTTATTCATTAATTTCATTCATTGATCCTATACAACCACCAGTGGACTAGGAACAAATCTGCTCTCTTTATAAATCAATATTTTCAAACAATGTAAGTTTATAAGACTGTATGCAAAACTATATTTAATAGGCTGCTCAATCAAAAGAGTAAACACACTACAACAGCATACTTAGAATACTAAATTATACGATTAAGTATATCTAGATCATAACACTGAGTACAAGTATAGGCCAAATATACTTGGACTTTTCTGTCAGTATATGTCAATTATACTTGAGTGCAATTTGAAGTATATTTTGCAGAAATACATGAAGTATATTTCTGAGAAGCTACAGAAAAAGTACACTGAAAGTATACTGTCTTATTTTTTAGTTTATAAGAAGTATACTAATAGCACACAAGAAATAAATGTTTTTGTAAGGGTTATTATAAACAGTGGTCAAATATCAAAGCTGGAGTCTTTAATCTTTGTAATGATATTCAGTTTGTCCAGATAAAGTAAGAGTGTGATATTTTAATGTGCAGTGAATGTTGAACAACATAATGGGCAGTCTGCGATCTTCGACCCTAAATGGGTTAAGTGGACTATTTTAGTGGAATAGTGAATTTATTGGGGTGATTTCAAACACAGCCATTGACAGTCAATTTATGCAAAAACGTTGATTCATTCAGTAATGAAGCACTGGTATGTGTTGCTAGGAGATGGGCAAAATTTTCATTAGCGAATAGAGCAAAAACAGTCAATTATCCTTTTTCACACAAAACCAGAAACTACGTCACACCAAGTAAATTAATTTTCCGCCACAGCTGAAACTATGATGTGTCCATATAGAACAAATATGGAGCATTACTTTACAACTTCTCTCTCGACACTTCCACGACTCAGGTTCGAGGATGTTGACAGTAATTGTTGGACGACACTCAACAGCTAGGGTTGCCACCCGTCCCGTGAAATACGGAATCTTACCGTATTTACAAGCAAAATGACGATTTGTCTCGTATTTACATAGGTCCACACATAGTTCAATAAACACATAAGGATTTTGCAGTGTGGAGAATACTGATAGCAAATATAAAGAAATCAATTTCACAATTAGTAGTAGAGAAGCTCATTTGCGCATGACTGCATTTTAGCGGCTTTGTTGCCATAAAAAACGTAGACCCCACTTCATTGATAGTGTAGGCTTGTTAAGCTTTATTCTTGTACAAACAGTGCCTAAAGTATGACATGCCAATAATGTCTCTGAAACATCTGTGTATTGACAAATATTGCATTTATTTCACTTCAGCTGTGATAAAGTATGCAAACACAGCGTGAGCGTCACTGCGGGAATCAGAAAGTGTCCGACTGCACACGGCTACTCTCGCAGATCGGTTGCATCCAGCCGCAGCCGATGTCTAACACACCTAACTTCGCGTTCACACCGCCGCCGGCGAGAGCGTCAAACTTCGCTTTGGCCGCTCTGCCATCGACGCTGTAGAAAGATTTGCGGAAGCGCTGCCGCTCTGACGTAGATCGAATGCTTGGTCTTTTTTAAAACGGCATTTAAAGGGGCTGCAAAGCAAACAATCATGTTGATAAGCGTTTGTGCAGACTAACCACAGGTAGGGTATAACCGTATAATATAACCTCATGAAATCATTTAAATGTGAAAGTTAAAAGAAGCAGATCGATGGAAAGAACTTAACAATTATAGTTACATGTTTGCTAACGAAATAAACCAATTAAAAGCCATTTGTGTGATGTATGAATAATGTTGCACGTCTTCTTATCAAACCCGCCGCACCAGCAGTGATCAACCTCTCCTCTATTTTGCTTGGGAACTAATGTGGTCGGAACCAAAGTTTACAGCACTGCGTTCTGGAATCCTCTCAAGCGGAGCACTTCTACATTCCCATTGGTTGCCGCCGAACCGCGTCATAGCTCATTACCATAAAGTTGACCTGATTTCAACTTTCCTCGACGCCCAAATCGTCCAAAACGCGCCGCGCCGCTCTCGCCGGAGCTCGCCGCCGGGCTCCCATTGAAAATGAATGACTTCCGGCCACTTTGACGCTCTCGCCGGCGGCGGTGTGAACGCACAGTAACAATTGTCACATCTTGTGCTCATTTTAGTTTCATTTTCACTCTGTCTGCTGTGTTCTCATTAGTCTCCTAGGTCACTCATTTCAATCTTGTTTGTTACTATGGTTACTCATCAATTCCCTTGTTTGCCATACCTGTGTTCATCCAATCATCCTTATTTGTACTTAGTATATATTTGTATACAATGGTTTTGACAGCGTTTCATAGCGTGTTTTGCATTTTCATGTGGACAAACTTTTTTTTTTTTAAACGGAGGGAAAAACTTAAAAAATAAAATAAAAA
The DNA here is from genome assembly GCF_949357685.1 of Gobio gobio. NCBI lineage: Eukaryota > Metazoa > Chordata > Actinopteri > Cypriniformes > Gobionidae > Gobio > Gobio gobio. Next base: position 44,050,010 of record NC_137101.1, on the reverse strand, counting down.
TGAAAATACCTGTGTATGTGTGGACTAGGCTAAAGCCTTTTCACATTTATCTTCTTCGTCTGCTTTCACCACACGTTTACCAAACGTGACAACAATATACAGTGGCAAGAAAAAGTATGTGAACCGCTTGCAGAATCTGTGAAAATGGGAATAATTTTGTCTAAATAAGAGGGATCATACTAAATTCTTGTTATTTTTTATTTAGTACTGTCCTGAATAAGATATTTTACATAAAAATGTTTACATATAGTCCACAAGACAAAAAAATAGCTGAATTTATTAAAAATGACCCCGATCAAAAGTTTATGAACCATTGATTCTCAGTGCTGTGTGTCGTTCCCTGGATGATCCATGGCTGTTTTTTTGTTATTGAAAACTTATTGAATTTGAAAATAAAGGTAAATTGTGCTTAATTTGTCTTCCAGGAATTATCTTCTGTTGCTTCTGGAGGGCAGTACTAAATTAAATATATATATATATTTAAACAAAATAATATTTTTTTTCTATTTTTCTTGTTGTCTTGTGGACTATATGTAAAAAAAAATTTATGTAAAATATCTTATTCAGGACAGCACTAAATAAAAAATAACATGCATTTTGTATGATCTCTCTTATTTAGTTAAAATTATTCCCATTTTCAGCGGTTCACATACTTTTTCTTGCCACTGTACTTATGAATATATTTAGGATTAACAATGATTTAAAAACAAAATGCATAACGCACCGGCCCACATAGACCGTGCGGCCCACCGGGAATCTCCCGGTAGTCCCGATGGCCAGTACATGCCTGCTGGGAAATATAACAAGGCATGATGATATAAAGGTACATTTTAAACATATTATTTTAAATAAATATTTAAATTTATTTTTCAATTGTTAAGACTTAAATTATTACTCGCATGCAAGGCCCGCGATAGAACCTGATGGTACATAAAGCAGTGTCCGTGACCTGGGCATGCATAGACCGACTACATTCAGACTGGACAAGTGGACAACATTTTCCTGAGGTAAGTACTTTTACCTAGCCAATTTATTTAAATGACTATTAAAATGTATAATCTCACTACAAATATCAATTTAACAATATGAAGAAAATAATAATAAATAAATAAATAAAAAATACAATATATACCCTACCCTAACCCAAATAGTCAGAGGGGACAGATCATTTTTCACAGGGTGATTTTTAACGACAAAAAAATCTATATCAGCCACTAGCTCCGTCTCTCATACACATGCTGAGAGAACTATAGTTACATTAATCTACTGCTGCTGCTGATACTACTACTACTAATAATGATAATAATGATAATAATAATAAATACATGTAAAATATGGTTCATGAGTCTTTTTCCTTTTGATTAATCAATCATTAACTTTTACAATGAAAATAAAACATTTAGGGGAAAAGAGGAAATGTTAGAAGTAATTTAATTCAAAATGAAAATTCATAATATCATCTTTAAAGGTCCTGTTCTTCGTGATCCCATTTTTCAAACTTTAGTTAGTGTGTAATGTTGCTGTTAGAGCATAAATAATACCTGTAAAATTATAAAGCTCAAAGTTCAATGCCAAGCAAGATATTTTATTTAACAGAAGTTCCCTTTCAAAGCCTATAGCGAACGGCCGGTTTGGACTACATCCCTGTACATCCTAGCCTGGTTAAAACCAGACCATTCTCAGTAGTAACTGAGTTATGGTCTGGCAAAGCTTCATAGACAAATCATTTCCAAAGGGGCGTCACCAACGGACGACGCTCAAATGCCTCTCGGCGCAATTGGATAGACCTAAAACCAATCAGAGCGATGAGGGAGATGACGTATGCAGAGCGACGGAGAAACATCTGAGACTCTGGCCGTTTCTCAATATGCGTTCTTGTCTGTACTTGTGTTCTCAAATAGGAAATGTCCCCGGTTTCCATTTCAGAAATCTGGTCACCTTACCTAAACCACATATTAATGTTTAATATATTATTTTTAAAATGTAAACAAAAAGAGGCAGGGTGTTTTATACTTCGTTTTATTATAAATATATAAGATAACCAATGTAGGCCTAGCTACGCGTTGCCTGAACCACATTCGTGTGGCTATTATTATGTTTAATTTTTATTTTTTTATGAAATGAGGCAGTGGTGTTTTATGACATATTTCGTACGCGAACTTCTGACTTGCGTCCGTGACTTACCAAGTTTGACTCCGGAGAACGAACTCCCGAGGACGGGAGGAAACTAGTCCGCCTACTATGCTCGACAGCATCACTCAGTATATATTTGTATATGTAGTGCACGCAATGCATATTATCTTCAATGCATGTTTATAACAAAACGAAATATAAAAAACCCAGCCTCGTTTCGTTTACATTAAAAAAACACACACACACATAATATAGGCTATGATTATCACTGTAATAAATTAAATATGACACAAAACACAACCCAGTCTCTTTTTGTTAAATGTCAGTTTATGTGTGATCATCAATAGCAAATATAAAAGTATAAGTAAAAGGTATAAGAAGCTATACAATAAATAAAGCAATTCAGTCAAAGTCAGCGCCAGGAGACTAACGGTTAAGTTTAATATCTTAAAAATATAAAGTTATGAAACTTCACTTTGCCCTCAGATAAAACGATCTGTCTAGGAACAAATTATAGATTAATGAGAGCAAAGATCAGCCGTTAGATCTACACAAGACGAGACGGTTTAACCACTACAGAGACATCAGAGCAGGGCAGGACTTAGGGTGGTGGGGGCCCCTGGGCTTGAGTCACTTTCGGGCCCTACCTTCTATACATTACTTTAAATAGAACAAAATGATACACAAGCTATGTATTAGAGCAACACAATTCTGGATAAACTGAGAATAAAAATAGAGATCACGATTCTGAACAAACAACTAAACAAAATAACATAATTTATGTTAATTGCTGAAGTCTATAAAAATGTTTAATTAATCTGAATTAGTTATTTTAAAAAACTTGGGTTTGAATGAATGATTCAATTCCTAAATCAAATACAATTGTTTCATAGATGAAGCAGCATCTTTGAACGAATCTCCTGAATGAACGATTCAATGACAAATGTTTTTTAAAAGTAATTTGTCGCCATCTGGTGGCGTAACAATATAATCGATCCAATCGTTATTTGAAGTGCAAAGCTAATTTCAAAAGGTGACTGGTACAGTATACAGTGTTACATGTAAAAAACAAAACAAAAAAAACTGATAATTTATTTATATGACCACTGATTGAAGCTTGAAAAAGTTTTCCAATAAATAAATAATGATTAAAAAAGTTCAAAGTGATCATGTGTTTATTGCAATGCACAAATATCTTGGTCAGAATGAGAATAAAACACTTATTTACCTGGAAACCATATTGAAAAACAAATACCTTTTAAGGTTGCAATCATAACAAATCATTTGTATTACATATAAATAGCTAAATCTATGAGTGTATAAATCTTTTAAAAAAACTGTTAAGTTTTTTAAACTGGTAAGTGCTGACATATTGTATAGATTATATACATCTCCATATACATATAGGCAGTGTTAGGCTGACTTTGACCTACAGTATGTCTACTACATCACATATAGCCAGACTCAAAAAGGGATTGACCGGCACCCTCGCCAAAAAGGCGGCAAGCAAAACAAAATACACAACCGGTGGATGGTGAGTAGAGCAACCATTCTCTGGGCAAGTACTCACCATTCAAATGCTTGCGTTTGAAATGAGTTTTAGAAAACAGTCTCTTCTGATGTTTGTAGTGGCGTTCAGAAGCCTTGACATTAGCATCCTTATTTTGAACGGATTCCGGACCTTTTCGCGCCCAATAAGCACGCACGTTTTCATAAATTTTACCCCAGCGAGCAGGATCAGTGGATAAAGAATCTGTAGTTGGACATTGTTCGGTCGCTGTTTCTGACTGAAGAGATGATGATTCATTGATGGGCTGCCCTGCTCGTGAATTCAAATCGTCTCCAACCGTTTCTTCCAGCGGGTTCGAAATGTTGTCCTCTGTATTCTCCGCTTGCACATCAAGTTGTGGTGTCATGGGTGTAAAAAATCCAGTAATCCTTTTCATTTTACTGAGAACTTCCTTTTTGCGTTTCTGTCTTTGATTCTTTAATTTTCTTTTAAGCGCGCCACCCTGATACCGTTTGTTCAACGGCAGTAAACGAGGCACTACGTAACTACCAATAACCAATCAGGAAACCTCAAGATGACTGACATTTAATTTAGCTAATTAAATTACATTTTTCATTGCAGGGCAGGGCCAGGTAACAATACCAGACCAATCAACAAACTTTAAATTAAAAATTAAATGACCGACATATTATTGAAAAAAATCAAACGTAAAAGGGCGGGGCCCCCTATTGGGCGGGGCCCATGGGCTTCAGCCCAGTCAAGCCCAATGGTAAGTCCGGCCTTGCATCAGAGCCAGCGGCAGACGGCAGAAGGACTGGCCGAGGAAAGGCGCCTCTCGACGGGCTCAATAATCGTTTGAGCGCCGCTGAACCACTGGAGCTCACAACTCCGAAAACGGCAGATCAAATTTTAAAAAAGGCGCTCTCTTTATAAATAAACCACAGATTTGAGCTTTAAACAACTTCATTCACTCCTGAAAAGGACTTAAAACTATATTTTGTAAAACATTAACACTACCAGAGGACTCTTGCTAAGACCCATTCGTTTTTCCACACGACTTTTGCCGAATCCAGTCGGTAAAACAGCGATAACATCTTTTTTAGATATAAAGGCTTCGAGTGTTGTTCTTTGCTCGGGTTTTAACGAAAAGGAGAAGTTTAAATCGCTTAAAACAGACGCGATAGCTGATTCGAACGAGTGATGCTCCACAGCAGCTGCAAATCTGCTTCAACGTCGCTGCGCTGTCGTCATCGTGTAAAGCCCGCCCCAACGTTTCTGATTGGTGCCTCGATTTCTGGGGTTTAGAAATGGGTTTGAATGGACTCTTTGCCAGACTACTTGCAGAGCAAATCTAAATTTGCCGGAAGTTGTCTGGGTTTTCCCAGGCTATGTACATCCTGCTTTAATGCGTCAGTAGAACAGTTTGTTGACTAACCTCCGCCCACAAGAATATGCAAAAAAGGGGGCGTGGTCTTGTTGCTCTCCCTCGTGGAGAAGAGGAAGTGTTGCGTTCGGTTGCATTTGTAGAGTGAGTTTGTCGCCATATCGTCCAGACGCTGTTATTTTCATCCCGGAGTCAAATCACCTTTGTTTGGTCTTCAGGGGCTGTAGTTTGAGCGCGTTCATCTCCCCGTTATGGTAAGAGGCGTGACCTTTCCGGGAAACGTGCGCTAAGCTGCTGTCGAATCACAACACGGGAACCGCTGGCACAATCAGAACTCGTTACGTATTTCTGAAGGAGGGACTTCATAGAATAAGGAAATCTTTCAAGCCGTTTTTAGGACAGTGAAAACAGCGGTATACAGATAAGTAAATTGTGTGAAAAATACTGTTTTTTTACACGTGAAACATGAACACGTTATATTGCACACTGTAAACACAATCAAAGCTTCAAAAAAACAGGAAAAACGGGACCTTTAATTAAAATCAATACATTTTAAATTTAAGACATATTCAATTTTTGACTCGTATTCAGTAATGTGTTGTATTTTCTTTGCTTTGTCAACAGCAGCTAAAAACCCTGACATAGCAAGTAAGAATATTTTTTGATTGACTGTTAGACATCATCTCAATATTTGCATTTAGATAAAGCAATAGTCATAATAATAGTAGCTGTTGTTACTAAGATGTTTTTTTCCTTACTCTCAGAATGGCACATCCATACACCATTAGTGATGAAACGTGTGCAGACACAATTAAACTGAAAAGCTGCCACATTTTTTCAGAAGAGGAGCAAACTGACATTGGCGCACACAATACGTCCTCAAGTCTGTGCCCTCACAGAAGAATGGCCCTACTCCTGAATTTGAGGGAGGGGCATCATATATTATTAATAACTTCACCATGTCTAATAGAGACAGAGCGTATTTAGGCCACGCCCACACCGGGGGGGAAAACAATCCAACGCTCTCCATTGACTTTGCATTGCGTGAGGCTGCATCCTTGTAATTTCGGACTTATAACAAAAAACAGAACAATGTCTAAAAGCTGATATGTGACAAAGTGTACAGCAAACAAGCTAAAAAACAGAAATAAGTTTTTATAAGCTGTCGACCCAAAAAAAACGAGAGTTTAAGGAGACAAAAGTGGATAAAGGCAGTAAAACGTGACGCTTCAGCAGGAAGAATGGGTACATTTTGGGATCCTGACACTCAGTGTGTCTCAGTTTGCCTATGTGTGCAGTAAATATGTTGTCACTGTTAAGTCAAATATCCAAATTTCAGGTTTATATGTTATATTTCCTGTCTCTGATTACGTTCCCCTCTAGTGGGT